>NC_134357.1:574460506-574623006 GCF_048569485.1 Anomaloglossus baeobatrachus | reverse complement strand
TAGCGAACATTATCGCTACGCCAGCTTCACATGCACTCACCTGCCCTGCGACCGTCGCTCTGGCCGGCGACCCGCCTCCTTCCTAAGGGGGCGGATCGTGTGGCGTCATAGCGACGTCACACGGCAGGCGGCGGAGGGGCGGAGATGAGCAGGATGTAAACATCCCGCCCACCTCCTTCCTTCTCATTGCAGCCGGGAGACAGGTAGGAGATGTTCCTCGCTCCTGCGGTTTTACACACAGCGATGCGTGCTGCCGCAGGAACGAGGAACTACATCGTACCTGTGTCTGCACCGGCATTATGGAAATGTCGGAGAATACACCGATGATTCGATAACGACGCTTTTGCGCTGGTTCATCGTATCATCTAGGATTTACACACTATGATGTCGAAAATGACGCCGGATGTGCGTCACTTTCGATTTGACCCCACCGACATCGCACGTGCGATGCTGCAACGTGCAAAGCCACCCTTAGAACTGAGGATACTACACGGCTTAATTTTGTAGTTAAAGGGGTTGTCCAGATTTGAGATGAAAAAGTCTGCAGTGACTATTCGTGACTTCAGGCTTCTTAATTCTTTAAATGCATGTTCTGCACACTGTTAGGATTCTCCGGTGCCAGTGACGAGAGTGGACGATCATGTGAGCACAAGTATGAGATTTGTATACTTCCGGCCACTCAGCATGTCTGTTCAGCAAGTGACCACATCTATGTAAATCGCATACTTGCAGCTTCGTAACCTCCTACTCTCACCGCCGGCAACAGAGAATCCTGACAGCATGCAGTGTGCGCACTGTGAGAACTCAGAAGGCTGCAGTCACAGAGTGACACATGGAGTGACTGCAGACTCATCACAAACGTGGACAACCCCTTTAATGCTCCTAATAAAATAAATAAAAACATAGTAACTAGTGCTGAGCGGACCCGGACTGTACACGTCCGGATCCGCGCGGTTTCAGCGCTCTCTCCGGGCCGGACCCGGACGCGGGATTCCGGGTGCACGATTCGGAATCGGCAATTAATAAAAATGAAAAAAATAATAAATGAGCGTTTCATACTTACCGAGACTCGGTGTCATGGTGGCACACTGCTTCCGGGTCGCGCTTTCACTTCCTGTGCTGTGCACGTAGTAACACAGCTTTCTGTGTTTTCCCTGCCCACCAGCCGTCCTCTCAGCTGTGATTGGTTCCTGGCTGACGCGCCTCCAGCCTGTGACAGTCTCTGCTGTGCAGTCATCACTTATCGCAGTCAGTAATAGGCTGCACTCAGAGCGGGCAGTCATGCTCTATGGCTGCTTGCTCTGACATGTAGCAGAGCTGGATGTGTTTTCGCTGGATCTCGTATGTATTACGCCGGAGCTGCAGGGTGTTGGGTTAATAAAGTGGTGAAGGAGGAGGCTGCGTTTGTACTTTATTCCAAATAAAGGATTTCTGTGTGTCTTGTTTATTTACTGTCATTTACAGATTTGTGATGCGGGTATCTCACAGTCACCCGTGCGATCACAAACCTGGGGTTTAACAGCAGCCGTGCTCTGTTATTAACCCCTGCTATTACCTTGATTGCCACCGCACCAGGGCAATCAAGATGAGCTGATAACGCTACAGAATGGTCACATCTAATAGATGCGGCTATACCGGGCGGTTGCGGGCTGAGGATATACCAGCCCCCAGCCGGCGTTATTATGGCTGGGGATTAAAGTTGGGGGGACCGCACGTCGTTTTTTTTCATTATTTATTTAAATTAAAAAAAAACAAAACACATGCGGTTTATCTTGGGCAGCAGTCACAGCGAGGGACTCCCACAAGTCTGACATCGCAGCACAGCCGCACACACATCTGACAGGAGCGTGCATGTGTTTCTAGGTACAGGCACGCTCATGTTCAGACTGTGGCAGGCTGTGCCGTGTGATCTCATGTGAGACCCGCACGAGTCTGACAGCGCATCACCCGCACACACTTCTGACAGTAGCGTGCATGTGTTTCTAGGTACATGCACGCTCATGTTCAGATAGTGGAAGGCTGTGCCTTGTGATGTCATGTCAGACCCGCACGAGTCTGACATTGCATCACCCGCACACTTCTGAGGGATCTTGTACACTTGCGATATGCAAATGACCCTCTGCTGTGGGTGTCAGCCGAGGGTCATGCGACTGTGATGCGATCTTGCAATCACATCACAGGAGTGAAGAAGATAAAGGGAGCACTTTCTCCCCATCTCCTCCGCTGTCTGTCTCCGCGTGCACCGGTGCGATTTCACACTGGTGCGATCCCGCCGCATGACACACGGCTCACGCTGGCAGTACAGCAGAGCCGATTGTCGTGCGAGTGTCCCTGCTACTGCGGGGGCGGGGGGGCGGCACTGAGGAGGGAGGGACTGGAGCTGCGGAGGAGAGAATGTCACAGCCCAGCCTGTCACAGCCTCTCAGTCAGTGTCTACACTCAGAGCTGGCAGCCGTGCATTACGGCTGCTAGCTGTGACATGTAGCAGAGCCGGATGTGTCGCCGTGGGACGTGTGGATTACGCCGGAGCAGGATGTTGGGTAATAAAGTGGTGAACGAGGCTGCGTTTGTACTTTATTCTAAATAAAGGATTTTTTCTCTGTGTGTTTATTTACATCCATTTACAGGTTTGTGATGCGGGTATCTCACAGACGCTCGTGCGATCACAAACCTATTACCCTGACTGGCACCGCATCACGCCTCTGGGAACAGCCGGTAATGTACCGGTATTATCACATGTAATACATGTGGCAATAGCGGGCGGCTGTGGGCTGAAATACCAGCCCCCGGCCGGCATTACCATGGCTGGGGATGAAAATTAGGGGGGACTGCACGTCGGGTTTTTTAATTATTTATTTAAATAGAAAAAAAAAAGCTGGAGTCACACTTGCGACGGATACACTGCTTGCCTGCCCTCCTGCCGCCTGTGATTGGTTGCAGTCAGCTGACACGCTGACACTCAGGGTGGGGGCGTGTCTAACTGCAACCAATGACACGCGCTGGTGGGCGTGGAAAAACAATGAGTATTGAATTGTCGGCTCCGGAAGGTAACAGCGTGACCCGGAAGGAGTGTGCCGCCATGACAGCGCCTCGGTGAGTATGCCACGCTCGCTCCTAGCCCCCTAGCCCCTCCACAAACGTTTATAACCTCCGGATTCCGGTCCCCATTAACTTATATGGGCACCAGATTCCGGAGCAGATCGGACTCTTTTTTTAAATCTGGCAGTGATCCGCCGCTACAGGATTATTGGCCGTTCGATCAGCTCTAATTGTAACCCTTAACTTGTCAGACGGCACAAGATATTATTAAAGAGATTGTCCACTACTTAAACATTAATGGTCTTTCATTAGGATAGGTCACTATTGTCTGATTGTTCGGGGTCTGGCACCTGGCTCCCCAGCCAATCGCCTGTTCTAGGTGTCGTGGCCAGAAGCGCTCAGTTCTGGATCTGCTCCATCTTCTGATAGCGGCAGCAGTCTCCTATTAAAATCAATGAGGTGGATGTGCAGTACCCGGCCGCGGACACTATCAGAGGACGGAGCAGATCCAGAAATAAGCATTTCCGGCCACCTGCACCAAGAACAGCTGATCAGTGGGGGTCCCATTGCGCTCACATAAGAAGCAATGCGCAAGAGGGACCGAGGCCTAATGATGAGACATAGTCAGTATCACAAATAAACATTTACATTCAGGTACCTTATAGATAATGTTGGCTCTGAGTCGTTTCTTTCTATTCTCCATTTTGTCCTGACACCATGATTACTTTTCACATTCACATCTCGTCTCTGCAGATGTCTATCTTCTGCAGTTTTCTGCAGCACATCCCGGCACGATGCCCCTAAAAATAGCAGAATGATTATAATACTTCTACTTAAAAAAAAATCTACCCTACGCTGTGCCCAAGAATAAATAATGGCCCTTCACTGTGTTCTCTGAACGAAATATGACCCACACACTGTCCCTCTTATGGTACATGCACTCCACACTCCCTCTCTTTCCATACTGAGCCCACTCTTCACACTGTCTTTTACACTGTGTCCCCTTATACTGCTCAGTCTTTATACTGTGCCCTCATCACACTCCCCCTCCTTGCTATGGCCTCACACTCTTCTCCCATTCTGCCCCTTCTCCATACCACCCCTATCCACTACCCAGTCTCTATTCTGTGCCCCCTCACATTCTTCTCATCCCTTACTGTCTCCTCACTACCTCCTGTGTGTTCATATACTTTTCCCCCTCACTCCCATCCTGCCCACTTGTTCCTCATACTTTATTCTGTGTCCTCAAAACTTCTTTCCAGTTCGCTCCACATCCTCTCTCTCCCTCTACATCACCCCTCATCCTCTCTCTCCCCAAGCATCACCCCTCATCCTCTCTCTCCCCATTCATCACCCCTCATCCTCTCTCTCCCCATGCATCACCCCTTATCGTCTCTCTCCCCATGCATCACCCCTCATCCTCTCTCTCCATGAATCACCCTTCAATCCTCTCTCTCCCCATGTATCACCCCTCATTGTCTCTCTCCCCATACATCACCCCTCATCCTCTCTCTCCCCATGCATCAAACCTCATCCTCCCTCTCCTCATACTGTGTCCAAAGATTTTTTCCCCCTCCCCATCCTCTCTTCCCACCATACTCTGTCCACAGATAGTATGGGGGAGAGAGGGTGAGGGAGGGAACTATTTCCATAGATATCCCCCTCTCACCCCATACTGTTCCTCTACCGTGTCTTCAGCTCCACTGGATACTAGATACGCCTCTGCTTATGTTCAGTCCTAGTCATTTCTTGGGCTACTTCATACCACATTATGGCCTGGTCAAACTTATTATGGTCCTCTAACTATCCCTTACAGTTAGTCAGGAAATCCTGCCATGTTTGTTCATCCAGTGTTCCATTCATACTTGCATTCACTTTTTCCCAACATTGGTCTTCAGCCTTTGATTGTTTCCGTGCCTTTTATGTGTTGTACAACATCAATTGCAGGAGTCCATATCTCCACATCCTCATCCTTACTGGATGAGGATCTACTCTGTGTAGTTCTTATTCTTGTAACAACTCGGAATGACAAGAACCACACCACAATGATAATTGCAGAGAACCGTGTCTCTGCATCCATGTTGCTTCCAAGGGTAGGACCTTACCTCGCACCACACCACTCGACACTGCGCAAGGTAAATAGTGACTACTACGTGATACCCCACGTCTGGGGCACACGAGTCACTCAAGTGTAGAGTTGCCACTTGAGTGACTGCACTGCCGATACCACGCTTTTGTGGCACACCAGAAGCCACTCAAGAGTGACTGCACTGCCGGTACCTCACGTCTGTGGCACACCAGCTGCCAATCAAGAGTGACTACACTGCCGGTACCTCACGTCTGTGGCACACCAGCAGCTACTCTACTGCAATAATTTAATATCTATAATTGGGATCCCAGGATCACAGAGTAGGTAATATAATAATATGGGGCCCTTCTCCCCCCTTGGTTTTCCACGTGAGCGGCTGTACAGCATGCTACACTGGAAAACCCTTAAATCACTCAATGCTATTTTCTATGGCACAGAAAGCAGGTAAATATTGTAAGGCAGATAATGACTATAACCAATGCCCAATCAGGAGGGATGTTAGGTACTGAATTCATCAAAGATGGCAGCAAAAGGGAGCTAAAGAGAGGATCAGAACAACCAAAACCCTATGAACTGCTAATCATACCTTGGGAATGTTTTCAGGGTGTCCCAATAGACCTGTATCACAATTTTTAACCCATAAATTCAAAGTACAATGTCTTAAAGGGACGGTTCACTTTTTGCTAAGGTGGCAGAAAAAGGACTCGCACTTACAGCAGAGCAAAGATAGTGATTATAAACAGCGCTCACACAAGAGGTATGTAAGATATTGCATCCGTAACACCAAAAGAGCAGCAAAAAGAACTAAAGAGAAAACTATAACAAGCAGCGTATTATCAGGGTGCGTGATATAGTTTCTGCGTATTAATTGCCGTGTTAGTGAGAGGCTGATCAGGGTTGTGTAGTACAGACACAATGAAGTCCACGCAATGCCCTATGTATGCATAATATGTCAGTTTCTCTGAGAATGTGAGCAAGAGCAGCTGCTGTAGTGACCCTAGTCCTGGCCCTTCATTCCTAATATCGGCCAAACAGGCATATTTACTAGGTTGTGCTAGATCAGGACTGCGCTCCCTGACACTTTTCCCCCTACCGCTTCTTCTGTTACCCAGCTACCTACCTCTGGGTCCTGACCTTCCCCAGCTCCACCCTCCTCCATAGCACTGACCCCAGCCAGAGCCGCTCAGTGAGCTCTAAACTCCTCTCCAGGTTTGCAATGCTCCTGAGTGTTGTGAGCTGCATATTTAGATCAGTTACCTGGGCTTCCAAATATGTAACACGTTGACATCGAGAGCAGACATATTCACCCTCCAACGGCTGCTCAAGGCAGGCATACATCTGACAAGACACACACCTGGTAGCATTGTCCATGGAGCATCTATTATTGGGGATAAACAGTGCAGATAAAAGCAAAATAACAATGGAAAACTTGTAAGGAAAACTCCAAACTCTGCTCTTGTGTCACACAATGGTATTGTGCTTAAACTATGCACTTACCAGCCCCCTCAGACTTTACTGCCCCTCACAAGCTCAGTGACCCTCGCTTAGGCTACATTCACACATCCGTTTTTTCCAATCAGGCACAATCCGTTTTGTTTAAAGAGGAGGCAAAGAAGAACGAAACCAAAAAATTAGAGTGAAGATATTAAATATTTTATTAAATAGTGATAATAAATTGTAAACTACTAGAGATCAGATACAAGAACAGTGAAAGTAAAATTACATGGTAAACTGCACAGATTCAAACTAGGAAAGAGGGTGAAGGGGTCCCCCTCCCAGACAGTACGACCACCTAATGTAGGTTATTTGGGGCAACCGGGAAAGATTGTAAGGAAGTTCATGAAAAGAGTGGCTATACAAATACTTTCAACTATGATGGAATCACATCCAAAACCAGGAGATATAAATGATGACATTAATGCCAGAAAAATGGGACTGTATCAATAGATAGCAGGGAAAATTGGCAGGTGTGTATTAAAAATGGAGTGGACATGAAAAAGTAAAGTACTAAAAGTAAAAGTATGTATCTACAATAAGTTTACATATCCAGTCCACATAGGAAAATACACATGCAGACACAGCCAATAGGAAGATAAATATTCACCTGACAAGGAAGTGATAGGTAGAGATAATCCACAATGTATAGTCAAAATAGTCTTAAAAGTTCCCCATGGTTACCTGTGGCGGTATAAGGTCGCAGTGAGTGGGAAGGGGCCCTCCCAACGATCGTTTCACAGGAAGCGCTTTGTCTTAGGGCAGTGTAAAAAGGGTAGGGGACTGTATGTGTATATATACGGTGTGGATACGGCTGAATGGGATCCGGAGGTGATTGCAGACAATTGCGGCGCATGCGCGGGCGGCAGAGGGGCGAGAAGTAGGGAATGACACCCGCGCCGTCATCCAGGCGCACGCCCGGGAGGCAGGGACGCGTCACCATGGCTCGCGGGCGTGCGCACACAGCGGAGCAGGGAATCACCGCCACTCGGCCATCGGCAGGCCCGCGAGTGCGCACTGCTGCAATCAAGGGATCCCCCTCAGACCTAACCAATGGAAGGCCGAGAGAATAGAAAAGTGGAAATGGCAATAGTAAAACTAACGGGACCAGAAGGATTGTACATATTCTGGGTAAGCGGACATAAAATAGATACACTTGCATATATCAATAATGTCTTTAAAAGCGATATCACATCCAGAAAAACGGTTCTATCCATAGAATGGTATAATAGATTAATGGATGTAACAAAGGGTACATAAAAACCAGCGGAACCAACGAGGTTATACAAATTCCGGGTAAGCATACATAAAATTTATATGTAGTTTCATGTATCGGCAGTATGTTTAGAAGGGATATCACGTCCAGAAAACAGGTCCTGTACTTGGGATGAGTATGGAATATATATAAGAAGACCTATATAGGAGAAAAATACATAATAGAGAGAAAGACAAATTAATATTAAAATATATACATGCACCATATATTACACAGGTTCATAGGCATAAATAAGCCACATGAAAAAGATGCCGGTCATACACGTATATAGTACTCCAGGAAAGAAATGAACTATACATAGATATATCCCATATATAATTGTCAAATGACTACCATGTATGTTCATGTTTAAATAGGGGCTATGGAAGGGTCCCACAGCAGTCTGTAGTAAAGATCTAAAGAGCTCAACAAGAAGGATTGGGAAGAAGATACCACATCAAGGATTAATTAAATTGTCCAGATCAGGGGTATGGAAGAAATCTCTTCCAAAGATGCTAACTATCACAAGAAAGGGGCATAACTAACAACCTCATTGAGGCCACTAGAAACCAAAGTGTTCAAAAGTACAATCCATTTAGACAGGTGTACTGGGGAATTACCTATAGAGGGGTCCTGTTCCTCAAGAAGGTCTTGTAGGTCACGCAGTGCTTGTCTCTCGGTCGGGTCCATGTCGCTAGTGCTCTATTTCTGGGTATGTAGTTTTTTGAGTAGTAGTTTACGGGCAAAGAGATTCATGTCTTTTACTGCTGCAAAAAAAATTTAAAGAATTGGTGGGACAGAAGTTTAAGCCTTTTGATAATACATCTAGTTCAACATCCGACAGGGCACGCGAGGAAAGGTTGATTACTTGCAGCTGTTTCTTGTTTCTATCAATATCCGGATGGATATAACTGCTTCGAGGAGCGTTATTCGATTTCGTACGTATACTCCTAGTCTGAATTCTCCCGGGTTCAACCACATCACGTGACCCGCCGGACGTGCTAGATGTACCATCTTCTTCAACTGAGGATTCAGAGAATAGCGAGGTGGACCTCGACCAAGAAGGGATGGAATGGCGGGATTGGCTGCGGCCTCTTGAGAAACGGTGACTCCATCTGTATGTAGACGTTTCAGAGGAATAATCATTGGCATCGCGTTGGAATTTTTTTATCTTGATGTCACAGATCTCTTTCTCCCATTTAAGCACCTCCTGTTCCATCTCTCCATAGATCTTAACCAAGGATTCAGCATAACAGAGGTCAGAGAGTGATTTCTCCAGGTTCTCCAGCTCCGACTCAATAGAGGCCAGGGTGAAATGATTATGTTGAGAAAGAAGTTCCAGAAGATTTCTGGAACATGAGTGTAGGTTTTTCTCCCAATCCCTCTTGACTGAGTCATCCAAGGTGGGGAATGAGGGGAAAACTTGGATACGGAGACCTCTGGGGATCCGATCGTTTTCCAAATATTTGGTGAGAAAAGCTCTATTCCACCATATACGGGTACGTTCTTTATAAAGGTCCCTGTATCTGTGAACTACAGACTGGACTGAAGGACCCTCCACAGTTCCATGGTTAGTAGAAGGAGCATGATGTGTGCCACTACAGTCCTTAGTAACCAGATCAAGCTGAGTAAGCCAGGTTTGGTCTCTGGCTTGGAAGTTCATGGAGGCCACAGAAGAAAGCATTAAACACAATGCAAAAAGGGCCAGAACAGTTGTAATAATGCACTAGGGTGCCACTAATTAGTGGTCCCTAAGTAAGTATGTTCTTCAAAAAACATGTTTAAAGAGGAGGCAAAGAAGAACGAAACCAAAAAATTAGAGTGAAGATATTAAATATTTTATTAAATAGTGATAATAAATTGTAAACTACTAGAGATCAGATACAAGAACAGTGAAAGTAAAATTACATGGTAAACTGCACAGATTCAAACTAGGAAAGAGGGTGAAGGGGTCCCCCTCCCAGACAGTACGACCACCTAATGTAGGTTATTTGGTGCAAACGAGAAAGATTGTAAGGAAGTTCATGAAAAGAGTGGCTATACAAATACTTTCAACTATGATGGAATCACATCCAAAACCAGGAGATATAAATGATGACATTAATGCCAGAAAAATGGGACTGTATCAATAGATAGCAGGGAAAATTGGCAGGTGTGTATTAAAAATGGAGTGGACATGAAAAAGTAAAGTACTAAAAGTAAAAGTATGTATCTACAATAAGTTTACATGTCCAGTCCACATAGGAAAATACACATGCAGACACAGCCAATAGGAAGATAAATATTCACCTGACAAGGAAGTGATAGGTAGAGATAATCCACAATGTATAGTCAAAATAGTCTTAAAAGTTCCCCATGGTTACCTGTGGCGGTATAAGGTCGCAGTGAGTGGGAGGGTGGCCCTCCCAACGATCGTTTCGCAGGAAGCGTTTTGTCTTAGGGCAGTGTATAAAGGCTAGGGGACTGTATGTGTATATATACGGTGTGGATACGGCTGAATGGGATCCGGAGGTGATTGCAGACAGTTGCAGCGCGGGCGGCAGAGGGGCGAGAGGCGGGGAATGACACCCGCACCGTCATCCAGGTGCACGCCCGGGAGGCAGGGACGCGTCACCATGGCTCGCGGGCGTGCGCACATAGCGGAGCAGTGAATCACCGCCACTCGGCCGTCGGCAGGCCCGCGCATGCGCACTGCTGCAATCAAGGGATCCCCCTCATACCTAACCAGTGGAAGGCCGAGAGAATAGAAAAGTGGAAATGGCAATAGTAAAACTAAGGGGACCAGAAGGATTGTACATATTCTGGGTAAGCGGACATAAAATAGATACACTTGCATATATCAATAATGTCTTTAAAAGCGATATCACATCCAGAAAAACGGTTCTATGCAAAGAATGGTATAATAGATTAATGGATGTAACAAAGGGTACATAAAAACCAGCGGAACCAACGAGGTTATACAAATTCCGGGTAAGCATACATAAAATTTATATGTAGTTTCATGTATCGGCAGTATGTTTAGAAGGGATATCACGTCCAGAAAAAAGGTCCTGTACTTGGGATGAGTATGGAATATATATAAGAAGACCTATATAGAAGAAAAATACATAATAGAGAGAAAGACAAATTAATATTAAAATATATACATGCACCATATATTACACAGGGTTCATAGGCATAAATACGTCACATGAATAAGATGCCGGTCAGAATCTATACGTTATATAATTATACACGTATATAGTACTCCAGGAAAAAAATGAACTATACATAGATATATCCCATATATAATTGTCAAATGACTACCATGTATGTTCATGTTTAAATATAAGGGACTATGGAAGGGTCCCACAGAAGTCTGCAGTAAAGATCTAAAGAGCTCAACAAGAAGGATTGGGAAGAAGATACCACATCAAGGATTAATTAAATCGTCCAGATCAGGGGTATGGAAGAAATCTCTTCCAAAGATGCTAACTATCACAAGAAAGGGGCATAACTAACAACCTCATTGAGGCCACTAGGGACCAAAGTGTTCAAAAGTACAATCCATTTAGACTCTCGTTGAGCGAGAGTCTTACGCAGATTGCCACCCCGGATTCCACCCTGGACTAAATCGATGCCTCTGACCTGGAGAGAACTGGGATCACTCTGATGGTGAAGTCTGAAATGGCGGGGTATAGTCTTAAGTAGGCTAATATCTTCCGCCGACTTGGCGCCTATGATGTCCCTGATGTGTTCCCTAACCTGTATGCGGAGCCCGCGTGAGGTCAGACCCACATAGATCAGGGAACACGCACAAGTCGCAAAGTAGACAACAAAAGAAGTCCCACAATTGATATAATGATTAATAGAGAAGGATCTGTTGCCATCAGAGGAGGAAAAGGGGTTGCTTCTGATGATGTTCCTGCACGCCACACAATGTCCGCAAGGGAAACACCCACGAAGTGGGCCACTCGAACCGAATTTTTTTTTTTGGGGGGGAATATAATGGCTGTTGACAAGGAGACCCCAGAGGTTGCTTGACCATTTGGCTGTCATGAGAGGACAATCAGACAACACTGATACTAAGGCCAGGTAATAGCGGCCAAAGTTTGTCCAAGATGCCCCTCATCACGTCCCACTCATGGTTATACTGTAGGTGCTAATAAAACGGACATTTTGATCATGGCCAGACCGACGTGGGGTGTATCGAAGAAGTTGGTTGCGAGGAGTATGTTTTGCTCAGTTATATCCCTTCTTCTGTACCACCTCACTCGGAACCTGCACCGGAGATCGGAGGACTGGGACTCAAAGGTGTCATTGGAGGAGCAGATCCGCCTCATCCTTAGGAACTGTCCAGTAGGGATGGCGCGTATGGTGGCTGGAGTATGACTAGATGATGCATGTAATAGTGCATTGACCGATGTGTCCTTGCGGAACACGTCGGTTTGCACGCCATCAGAATCATCAACCACAATCCGAATATCTAGAAAATCAATTTCAGAGTGACTAGATCTATGGGTGAGTCAAATATTATAAGGATTGTAGTTGAGAGTATCAATGAATGAACTGAGCTGCCCAGGTGCGCCCTGCCAAAAAATAAAAATGTCATCTATGTAGCGGAGCCAGCACTGCATATGGGCACTGGCCTGGGCACCCCCATCTCCAAAGAATATAATAAAAAAATTCCAACATGATGCCAATGATTATGCCTCTGAAACCGTCAACAGATGGAGTCACCGTTTCTCAAGAGGCCGCAGCCATTCCATCCCCTTTCGGTCGAGGTCCACCTCGCTATTCTCTGAATCCTCAGTTGAAGAAGTCAGTACATCTAGCATGTCCAGCGGGTCACGTGATGTGGTTGAACCCGGGAGAATCCAGACTAGGAGTATACGTACGAAATTGAATAACGCTCCTCGAAGCAGTTATATCCGTCCGGATATTGATAGAAACAAGAAACAGCTTTAGGTAATCAACCTTTCCTCGCGTGCCCTGTCGGATGTTGAACTAGATGTATTATCAAAAGGCTTAAACTTCTGTCCCACCAATTCTTTTAATTTTTTTGCAGCAGTAAAAGACACGAATCTCTTTGCCCGTAAACTACTACTCACAAAACTACATACCCAGAAACAGAGCACTAGCGACATGGATCCGACCAAGAGACAAGCACTGTGTGACCTACAAGACCTTCTTGAGGAACAGGACCCCTCTATAGGTAATTCCCCAGTACACCTATTGCCCAGATCTACGAGGTTCCCCCCTTTGTCCCTTTGCCCAGCCGTTGACATCTTCACACGACTAGTCACGGAAGATCTTAAAAAATTACCAACTAGACGCCAATTCAATAATTTTACATATCAACAACGACTGGCGATCTAAAATTCACAGACATATGATGACATTGTGATTAAGGCAGCGGACAAAGGGGGCAATATCGTGATCTGGCCAGTACCCATGTACGAGAAGGAAGTTCTTAGGCAGCTTCGTGATAAGAACACCTATACACGCCTATCTTGCTGTCCTTTGAAAACTCTCTCCCAGGAATTAAAAAAGATCTTGCTGCACGCCCATGATTTGGGTATTATTGACAAGAAGATGCTCGAGGGTCTGCTCATAGACTTCCCATGTGTTCCCACCTTCTATCTTCTACCGAAAATCCATAAAGACGCACTCAACCCCCCGGGTCGTCCGATCGTGTCCGGCATAGGAGGGTTATGTGACCCAATCTGTAAGTTTATCGACTTTTATTTAAAACCATTGGTCGAATGCTTACCCTCCTTTGTGAAGGACACCACGGACGTCCTGAGGCATCTTGATGGCGTCTTTATGGATGAAGACATGACCATGGTCTGTGCCAATGTGGAAACACTGTATACCTGCATCGGACATGAGGATGGACTGGAGGTGGTCCGCTTCTTCCTTGGTACCTCCGGTCGGGATGGCGCACTCAATGATTTGATCTTGGAGCTGCTCAGGTTTGCCCTCACCCATAACTTTTTTGTTTTTAAGGACATCTATTATCTACAGCGGTGCGGCACTGCAATGGCGCGGCCTGTGCGCCTTCGTACGCCAACCTTTTCCTAGGTTATTGGGAGAGGTTAGTCTTTGGAGACGGGGGCACCCAGGCCAGCACCCATGTGCAGTGCTGGCTCCGCTGCATAGATGACATTTTTATTTTTTGGCAGGGCACACCTGGGCAGCTCAGTTCATTCATTGATACTCTCAACCACAATCCTTATAATATTAGACTCACCCATAGATCTAGTCGCTCTGAAATAGATATTCGGATTGTGTTTGATGATTCTGGTGGCGTGCAAACCAACGTGTTCCGCAAGGACACGTCGGTCAATGCACTATTACATGCATCATCTAGTCATACTCCAGCCACCATACGCGCCATCCCTACCGGACAGTTCCTAAGGATGAGGCGGATCTGCTCCTCCAATGACACCTTTGAGTCCCAGTCCTCTGATCTCCAGTGCAGGTTCCGGGCGAGGGGGTACAGTAATAGGTGTATCAAGAAGGGATATAACAGAGGGAAACATACTCCTCGCAACCAACTTCTTCGATGCACCCCACGTCGGTCTGGCCATGATCAAAATGTCTGTTTTATTAGCACCTATAACCATGAGATGGCTGCATTGTCATTGTAAATAAGCACTTGTACCTTGCCCCTCCCCCCATCTCATTGTAGATTGTAAGCTCTCACGAGCAGGGTTGCCATTTTTCCCTTTAAATATTGTATCTTCTATAATTGTTACTTGTTTGTATATGTTTATGTATATGATATGTATATGTATATGAGCCTCCTGAATTGTAAAGCGCTGCGGAATATGTTGGCGCTATAGAAATAAAGATTATTATTATTTATTATGAGTTTGACGTAATGAGGGGCATCTTGGACAAACACTGGCCGGTATTACTTACTGACCCCTCCTTAGTATCAGTGTTGGCCGATCGTCCCCTCATGACAGCCAAACGGTCAAGCAACCTCGGGGATCTCCTTGTCAACAGCCATTATATTCCCCCCCGAAAAAAAAATTTCGTCTCGAGTGGCCTTGCGGACATTGTGTGGCGTGCAGGAACATCATCAGAAGCAACTCCTTTTCCTCCTCTGATGGCAACAGATCCTTCTCTATTAATCGTTATATCAATTGTGGAACTTCTTTTGTTGTCTACTATGCAACCTGTGTGTGTTCCCTGATCTATGTGGGTCTGACCTCACGCGAGCTCCGCATACGGGTCAGGGAACACGTCATGGACATCATAGGCGTCAAGTCGGCGGAAGATATTAGCCTACTTAAGACTATACCCCACCATTTCAGACTTCACCATCAGAGTGATCCCAGTTCTCTCCAGGTCAGAGGCATCAATTTAGTCCAGGGTGGAATCCGGGGTGGCAATCTGGGTAAGACTCTCGCTCAACGAAAGTCTAAATGGATTGTACTTTTGAACACTTTGGTCCCTAGTGGCCTCAATGAGGTTGTTAGTTATGCCCCTTTCTTGTGATAGTTAGCATCTTTGGAAGAGATTTCTTCCATACCCCTGATCTGGACGATTTAATTAATCCTTGATGTGGTATCTTCTTCCCAATCCTTCTTGTTGAGCTCTTTAGATCTTTACTGCAGACTGCTGTGGGACCCTTCCATAGTCCCTTATATTTAAACATGAACATACATGGTAGTCATTTGACAATTATATATGGGATATATCTATGTATAGTTCATTTCTTTCCTGGAGTACTATAGATGTGTATAATTATATAACGTATAGATTCTGACCGGCATCTTATTCATGTGGCTTATTTATGTCTATGAACCCTGTGTAATATATGGTGCATGTATATATTTTAATATTATAAAATATTAAATTTTATTAACAGAAGCAATTAATTAAAAAACACACTTCCACATTGTATAGAAAATATTCATATAGTGCCACACAACAATTCAAAACATATATCCCCCTTATTATTGAAGTTCTATGTGTTTCCCCTATTTAGGAGCAAGAACAAATGTCAGTAAGGCACAGTACAGAACTATATCCCTAAACAGTCCAGTAGTCAAGGGTCCTACAGTCAAGATCCCTAAAGGCAGCACTTTACCCTAAGTTAGTTGGTTCTGTATTGAGATATAGTTCTGTATATACTGCCACTTCCTATATTATCTCATGTAACTACACATACCACATATTTTGTTTGCTATGGTCAGGATTGCACCTAACAATGAAACCACATATCCTAAAGAAGAATACATATGATGCTAATATTCCTTAAAAGATACATTTTTATTGATGACAAAATTATTAAAAATACATATATGGACAAAAGGGCACAGCAAGGCAAGGAGAAATACAACTGCGACTCCCATTCATTGGGGAGAAGATGGGTTGGAGCCGACAAAATCCCTCACATAAATAGAAAAAATCTTAGTGATCAGGGATCATTAGTCTGCATACAATTGTACTGCATCAAAGGTCACTCTATGCGTGGAAGCATTACTAGTAATTTACATACAAAATGACAGAAAGGGACCAAAGGTCAACACTGACTATATATTTTATTATCCCAGTGGATTGAGCGAATTACAGTAAATAAATGTCAGAATCCTTTGGTCTCCTCCGTCACCATGTAACTGGCAAGCCACATATAGAGGGTAAATATCACATTATATCACAATCCACCAGAATTCCGAGTCGCAGCAGAACATGTATGGGGGCATGGTCTAAGATATATATTGTATTTTAACTAGTCCGTACCTCCCAAGATAATGTATGAGGGAGATGGAAATTCCCCAGTCTCTGGCTCAAAAAGTCCAAGCCAGAGGGCACGTACAGACCAACCCACTCATAAATAATAAATCAGTTAGACAGCCTGGTGGATATCACCCACTATAAGGGGCAAAGAGGTGTGTGCTATTTGATCACCAGTCCACGATTCACAAACTAGCCATGGCGTCCGCCCCAAATTGCAGCTACACACCTCACACACAGATTCCAGAAAAGCTTGAACATCAACAGAGTAAATCATACAGACCTTACAGCAGTGATTGCAGCTCCCACCGCTCCTCAACGCGTTTCACCACCTGGGCTTCGTCAGGAGGCGGATATCCGACTAATGATCCCTGATCACTAAGATTTTTTCTATTTATGTGAGGGATTTTGTCGACTCCAACACATCTTCTCCCCAATGAATGGGAGTCGCAGTTGCATTTCTCCTTGCCTTCTGTGCCCTTTTGTCCATATATGTATTTTTAATAATTTTGTCATTAATAAAAATGTATCTTTTAAGGAATATTAGTATCATATGTATTCTTCTTTAGGATATAAGTGGTTTCACTTCCTATATTAGTGAGGAGGATGTTCACCCTCTACCCCTAATCGACCCGACGCGTTTCCCCTTCCAACAGACGGTTCCTCAGGGGTCATCAAAAAGTAGTATAGAGAAATAATACAAATACTTTATACATTATCCTCCAATCATATAGTGAATACAGACAGTTTTTGCAATCTCCCCAAACAAAGTACATCATACAGACAATCTTCAGGTTATACAGTGAGTGTACATATGACTATTATAGTCTCCTCTGGTAATAGCGCATGCATAGACTCCACAAATTGCCAGGTGATGCAGAGTTTCATAAATTATTAATGTGGATGTTGCAAAGCAAAAAAGTTCATATATTTTTCAGATTCCGTCACCTTATCTGGGACAAAGCTGTAGGTTCTGGGTGAATGATGGTGTCACCTGAAAGATTAAAAGAATTTTGTGTCCCAAACGGTTCATATTCTCAGGTGTAATTGCCAACAGAAACCTCACAATCATTAACCATGGCAGAAGGAGACATCAACCTCCAGAGGGTGCATAGGAGGAGAATAACACACAGAGGACCATTACCTCAAAATCAGAAACACCTATGTGCCCATATAATCAAAAATACCTATTAATGACATTCATAATTCACCTTCAAAAAGCATTTTTCCTTTCTCTGACAATGCAAATGGATAGACTAAGATCCTATGAAAGAAGCAATGCAATCAAAAAGTGCCTATACAACACCCCATATCGTGCTGTATGTACCATTTAGATATAACATACCCTCCAGGATAAAAATGATATGTCCGGTCCAAATAGGTTTAGAACTCTGCATACTAAAAGGTACATGAAAAGAATCTGTCACATAACGCTTGCAGCTCTATAATAAATGTCAGCAGCTAGGATATCTCAATGAAAAGCCCGTTATTCACATATATCAGCCTGTAGTTGGGGCTCCCTGTGATATTCAGAGCGTTCCCAGTCTCTGCAGAACCCACGTGGAGACAGCGTTCACTTCCTACTTCCTCAAATTACAGATCATATGCTGAGACTGGGCCAATCAAAACTGCCCTTCAGTAGAAGTCCGCCCGTATACCAGGATGACACGCTCATCGTGTTCATCCAATCACATATCGCTACCTCAGAGTATATGTCACATGCTCACAGTGGGCCAGTCACAGCCGGGTGACACGCGCGCTGTTCCTCCTCATTAAGAATATAAACACAGCAAGGTTTGTGCATCGCAGCCGCCCCCAATCACATGCAACAATGGGCCAATTGCAGTGGAAAGCACTGGGAGATACGCCCATACACTCGAAACAACACAGATCACATCCATCAATAATTCCAGGACTCAGCATAGAGTAGTGGTCTAAGTGAAGCTGCGAGCGTTACTATCAAGTTGTGATCACAGTATTTCCAGTTCTATTCACTTAGTCAGCACATAATAACTCATCTACATAGAGTTATTTTAAAAAAAGCAACAATAAGGTTGGTAATACACCGCTGGACCATGCATATTATAGAGCTGTTTATTTAATACTATACTGACATTTTTATAAGGGGCTGCCAGCTTATATTGAATATGGTTACTTTTGAAAAAACCTCATCCTGCAGGAATCCCATAAACAAGGGGATATCAATAGGGAATGGACATTCAAAAATAGGGTGATGGAGCATGGGAATATACTCTTTTTCATGGCCAATTGTATATAAACCCAAAATCCATGTGGAATGGTAGGGACAAGACAGACTGGTTTAAAACCGGGACATTACCTAATTAACCAAGCTGCAGGGAAAGCCTAAGTGGTCTCAAACAGGGAATTACAGAAAACACCCAAAGTTGAGCTGTTTATTTAACCCATTTGGGTTTACAGTTTTTAGTCTGTGAATCCACCTTGCCTCCTTCTGTAATAGTAAGCGATCCCAATCACCGCCTCTCATCCTCTGGTCGACCACTTCAATTATATTAAATTTGCAGACTCTAACATCACCTCCATGAAACGTCCTTACATGACGTGAGATGGGAGTATCCCTCTCATTCCTAATATCTCCTAAGTGCTCCCCTATTCTTTTCCTGAACTCCCTTTTTGTTTTCCCTATATATTCTATATTACAAGAACATATAAATCTATAAATGACCCCTACTGTTTTGCAGTTCGCAAAATGTCTGATGTCATAAACGTGTCCTGTCACGGAGCTCTTAAAGCTTCTACCCATTTGTAGAAGCCGCAAAAAGAGCATTTCCCACATCTGAAACTGCCTTTACTCCTATTTTCCAACCATGTCATGTTCTTAACTGCCATATATTCACTGTGTATGAGTTGATCCTTTAAGGACCTCCCTTTTTTGTATGTTACTGCTGGAGTTCCTGGAATAATATCATGTAGTATTGGGTCTCCCATAAGTACTGCCCAATGTTTGATCAAAATCTTGCGTACTTCTTCTGCCTGATTATCAAATCTCCCTATGATCCTTGTGATCCCCTCCTCCTCTTATTTCGTAACATTTAAAAGTGCTTCCCTAGATTTTAATTCCGCAGATTTAAACGCTTCACTTAGAATGCCACTGGGGTAACCACGTGCAGAAAATCTTTCCCTCAATTCTGAGGCTTGTTTGTAGAAAGTCACATCTCGTGAACAGTTTCTGCGAACGCTTAGGTATTGTCCTCTGGGTATACCTCGTTACAGGCCGAGGGGATGGTGGCTGTCCCAATGTAGGAAGCTATTGGATGCTGTAGGTTTACGGAATGTACATGTCTGCAGCTGTCCTGTGCTATCTTTTGTTATTGTGAGATCCAAAAAATTTATACTCTTCCTATTGTATTCCGATGTAAACCTTAAATTGTAATCATTGCAATTAATCTCTGAGACAAACCTACAGAAGGAGTCCTCGTCACCCAACCAAAAAATGAGGATGTCATCGATAAAACGATGCCAGGATATGATGTTATCATTCCACCAGGGTTGTTCCTCTCCTCCAAAAGTGACGGTATCCTCCCACCAGCCCAGGAACAGGTTGGCGTATATGGGGGCCACAGGGGTCCCCATAGCCGTGCCCCTGGTCTGGTGGTGGTACCGCCCCTCAAACAAAAAATAGTTATGAGTCAGTATAAATTTAAGAAGGGAAAGTATGAAGTCATTGTGATTTAAACTGTATACCCCTCGAGTTCAAGAAGTGCTCCACAGCAATCTGACCCCAATTATGGGGTATTGAGCTGTAGAGCGCTTCTACATCGATAGATGTCAATAGTACTTCGTCTCCCAGGCTAACCCCCTCTAATTTTCCGAGCAGGTCCATGGTGTCCCTTAGGTACGAGGGAAGGGAGAGGACGAAGCTACGCAAGACTTTATCTACATAGATACTGCTGTTTTGGGATAGAGAATCTACCCCAGATACTATTGGACGCCCCTTAAGTGGGTCCATCCCTTTATGTACTTTAGGTAGGCAGTAGAACACCGGCACAACTGGATGTAGGGTACTCATGAAATCATTCTCATTCTTGGATATAAGCTTCTTATCTAAAGCACACTTCAAGATAACATCTAGATCTTTTTTAAAAATTCTAGTTGGATCATTGGGAAGGGTAACATACGTCTTTTTGTCACTCAGTAGATCATTACACATTTTCTTGTATAGATCATGGCTTAGGATTACTAGGTTGCCACCTTATCCGATGGTTTTAGGATGAGATTTTTATTCTGCGAAAGGTTATCCAAAACCCTCCTTTCCTCTAGCATTAGATTATCATGTTGTTTATTTATGGTATTTACTTTCTCTAAATCTTTTGTAACTAACTCTAAAAATATATCAACACTAGAGGTGTCTGTTATGGGTGGCATCCGTGTACTCCTAGGCCTCAATTCAGTAAAGGGTCCTTGTCCACTTGGTCTTGTATTTTCCTCTAAAAGGTCATTCAGGACCCTCAGACTAGGGAGGTCCTCCTCTGATATTCCAAGGGCTTCACACTCTTTCCTGTCATGTAACCTAAAAAAAGTTTCCATCTAATTTTTCTGCAAAATAAATTGATATCCTTGGTCCATTCGAAACTGTCATATCTTTTTGTTGGAACAAAGGATAACCCTTTATTTAGGACAGAAATCTATGTTGATTTTAATTGATGAGGGGTCAGGTTGATAATCTTACTGTCCCTAATTATTTCCTCGCTCGCTGTGTGGGGCGATTTCTCAGATCGTACTTGTATGGGGGTCTTCCCTGTTTCAAAAAAGAGGGAGTATTGTATGAGGATGATGAAGATGCGCCAGAATTCCATTGTCTTTGTCCTCTTCCCCATTTTCCTTTCCCTTGCCTTTGTTTTCTAGATTCAAAAGCAGTAGAAGCAGGGGAATTAGTATACGTCGTATTCCTATTCCCAACTATAGATGGGTTTCTCTCAGAGTCTGACATGTCAATGTCTGAGGAAGAGGCCTCAGTGAGCACCTCTTTGATGTTCTCACCTAAATATGGGTAGGCTCTTTTTTCCCTGAAATCACTAAAATCCCTGCTAAATTGTTTTTGTTTTCTCTCCCTCAGAGAAGACTGAAATTTCTCAATAGTAAATTGTAGGATGGCTTCCTTTCTATTAAAATCAGGGTCGTTTTTTAATTTCAAGGTCTCACTAGTGAGCTCAGATGAATTTTTGGAGGTCCTCTCAAATGTCACCTGTTTCTCTGCTACCAACAATGTCATTAAAGGAATTGAACTTTCAGTGATCTTTCTCCAATTTTGCTAGTAATTCTGGAGTACTAGCTCTCTTAGCAGGAGTAACCCTTAATATCAGCCCCCTTGGTACTATTTTATGCTTTATATAATTTTCTAAAGACTTAAGTTCCCACCAGCTTCTTACGTTATCCTTATAACATTTAGCTAAGTCAGAAAAGAGGTTCCTAACATTAGGGCGACTATCTAAGACTGGTTCATGATCCGTCCCTGAAAAGGCCTCCAAGGCCTCCCTGGCCCTTTGATCTCTATCAATTGGTCCCGAAAGGAAACCAGCCATTAGACCCGAACAAAATTTCTCACGAAAAAGCTAATACAAGGAGAGCTCTAAACTGGTTCACAGACTAAAAACTCCTTAATTTATACAATATTAATTTTATTAACAGAAGCAATTAATTAAAAAACACACTTTCACATTGTATAGAAAATATTCATATAGTGCCACACACCAATTCAAAACATATATCCCCCTTATTAATGAAGTCCTATGTGTTTCCCCTATTTAGGTGCAAGAACAAATGTCAGTAAGGCATAGTACGGAAGTATATCCCTGAACAGTCCAGTAGTCAAGGGTCCTACAGTCAAGATCCCTAAAGGCAGCACTTTACCCTAAGTTAGTTGGTTCTGTATTGAGATATAGTTCTGTATATACTGCCACTTCCTATATTAGTCTGCTTTGGATAGAGAAGCTTGGAAAAGCTCATCATTTTTATTAGATAATTCTTTCCCAGAAGAGTCAACAGCAAATTTGCCCAACCTTGCAGTTCACGCTTAATTTTCTCGATCAAAGGGGAATAATTTAATGAATATATGGTCATTGTATTCCTCCCATCCTGTACTCTCAAGTATTTAATTGTATTTCTAGCTATTGGAATGTCACATAATGCACCCCTCTCCCCCTCCGATCTCTTTCCGTCCAAGAAGAGAATTTCACATTTGTTTTTAATTAAGTCTAAACCCTGCTAACCTCGCAAACTCCTCAATTTGTTCTATGACCCTACTCAATTGCGTTTTGGGTTTGCTCATGAACAGGATTATATCATCAGCAAATAAGGCTGAGTGCAATGACTTCCTCCCTACCTTGATCCCTTCAAACCACCCCCCTCATTCAAACGTCTAGCCAGTGGTTTAATAGCCAAGTTAAACAATAGTGGTGATATCGGGCATCCTTGCCTGGTTCCCTTCATCGAAGGAAATGTTTTTGACAGAAATCCCAGGGTACTCACTCTTGCCTGAGGATTTGCATAAAGAACCCTCACAAATTCCAAAAAGCTCCGTATAGGCCCAGATGATCTAACACCAGTTCCAGCCATGACTACCTCACATTGTCGAAGGCTTTCTCTGCATCTAAGGTGATCAATGCTGGATGCCCCCCCCCCTTCTCTTCTCTGCTTTACTACATCAATTGCTAGCATTACTTTCCTAATATTTGTCACCACTGAACGCCCTTTAACAAAGCCAGCCTGGGGGAGATCTATAATCTCTGGCAATACTGCCGCTAACCTATTTGCCATCAACTTCACCAAAATTTTTAGGTCTTGATTAATCAGTGAGATGGGCCTATAACTAGATGGGTCTTCTAAATTCTTTCCTCCTTTAGGAATGAGCTTTATCTTTTGTGTATTTTTATAAACACAGCCTACTTTTCAGAATAAATATATAAAATGTAATAGTGTATGGCTTTGGGATGTGATTTATAGATTAAGAGGAACAAAGCTACTTGTAATGTGTGTCCAATCAACCTGTATAAGCAGAGACCCTGATTCCAGCGATGTGTCACTTACTTGGCTGCTTGCTGAAGTTTTGAAAATCAGTTTTCTCTGTTTAAAATCTACCAGTTCTCGAAATACTGCTCTGTGTATAACCTCACCCACACCACTGATTGGCAGCTGTGTACAATGAGCATAGACAGAAAGCTGCCAATCGCAGGGACGGGGTTATACATAGCTTATGGAGATAGAGGGTACATAGCAGCAGTTTACTAGTTCTCTAGTGATAATCCCCTAGTGATAATAGTGATTTTATGAAAACTACAGCAAGCAGCCCAGTAAGTGACACATCATTGGAATCAGAGTCCCTCTGCGTCATGGGTTACAGACAGTCCTGTGGTGACCGGCGAAAGAAGGTCAAAGCGTTTGGCTGTGCAAAATGTTCCCTGACTTTCTATTTTTCTTGCTGTCAGTATACAGTGTACTAGGAATCTTTTCTGTTGGGTTTTCATCCTTTTCCCTTTAGGACCCAAGGGAGCTCTTCCCTTCAGCTGCTAATCATCTGTATTTCCCCTTGGGTTTAAATACACTAATTTTCCTTGGACTTGTGCAGGTGATATTATTCAGTTCCTTCACAAGGCCTGGATGCAAGCAGGCGGATTGCACTCATCAGTAGGATTGTTGTTGCTCTTTACTGAACTTCTTACTGAGTCGTCTAGAGATAAGTTGTATATTGTTTCCCCTTGTTTCTTATCCCAGTGTGTCCTTTAGTGGCTAGTGAGGTTGACAAAAAGCCCATCCCATCTGCTCCCTACCTAGGGCCGAGATCAGGGTCAGCCTAGGGTCCGGTATCTGGCTTTGTGCATAGGTGCGGAACCTATCTAGGGCAGTGAGGAAACCCCTCACCAGGCCCAGTTGTAGGCTTGGTCAGGGGTCACCATCTCCCCTTACCCTAAACACAGGGTTCCCTTCCCTTTCGCCGTTTGCTTGGTACTTCCATGTACCTAATGTGAAACTGTCTTTATACTTTATACTAGAAGGTGGCCCGATTCTACCGCATCGGGTATTCTAGAATTTATTGTGTAGTTAATGTATGTTTTTTGTTATATATATAGATGTTGTTGTGTGTAGTTGCCAAGTGTTTGTCTAGGGCGCTGTAAATGTTCTGGGTGTTGTCAGGGTGTGGGGGTGTGTGAGAGCGTTGTTGTTTGTGTGTTGCGTTGTATGTGTTGTGTTGTTTGTGGAGCGCTGAGTGTCTGCAGAATTGTGTGTGTGTGGTACTGTGTGTGTTGCGCAGTTTGTGTGGGTGTGTGTGGGGGGTGTGTGTGTCTTTTGGGGGAGGTATGTTTTGTGCAGTGTGTATGTGTGTGTGTTGGAGGAGTAGTCCTGGGGGGAGAGGAGTCTAATAGGAGGAGTAGTCCTGGGGGGAGGAGTCTAATAGGAGGAGTAGTTCTGGTGGGAGAGGAGTCTAGTAGGAGGAGTAGTCCTGGGGGGAGAGGAGTCTAATAGGAGGAATAGTCCTGGGGAGAGAGGAGGATAATAGAAGGAGTAGTCCTGGGGAGATTGGAGGATAATAGGAGGAGTAGTCCTGAGGGGAAGGTGTCTTATAGATGGAGTAGTCCTGGGGGAGGTGTCTAATAGGAGTAGTAGTCCGGGTGGAGGTGTCTAATAGGTGGAGTAGTCCTGGTGGGAGGTGTCTAATAGGTGGAGTAGTCGTGGGGGGAAGGTGTCTAATAGGTGGAGTAGTCCTGGGGGGAGGTGTCTAATAGGTGGAGTAGTCCTGGGGGGAAGGTGTTAACAGATGAAGTAGTCCTGGGGGGAGGTGTATAGGTGCCCAATGTGTGCGGGGGGCATGGCCGAGTGGGCACAGTGTGCGGGGGGTGTGGCCGAGCGGGCACAGTGTCCGAGGTGCGTGGCCGAGCGGACACAGTGTGTGTAGGTGTGTCCGAGCTGGCACAGTGTGCGGGGGGTGTGGCCGAGCGGGCACAGTGTGCGGGGGGTATGGCTGAGCGGGCACAGACAGTGTGGCGGGGCGTGGCTGAGCAGGCACAGTGTGCCGGGGGCGTGGCCGAGTGGGCACAGTGTGCCAAGGGCGTGGCCGAGCGGCCAATGCGCGCCGGGCGCGTGGCTGGGCCGAGCCAAGCGGCCAATGTGTGCGGGGGGCGTAGCCGGGCCGAGCCGAACGGCCAATGCGACGGTTGTCACTGTAATGACGTCATTTTGGAACAAGACAGACAGACAGAATAAGACAATTATATATATAGATTATCCTGATTTTTAATTAAGGGATAACACTTACTGACAGAATACCATTAAATTCATTAAACACCACCACACGAAGAGATTGACCCCTTTCTGTTCTAGACTCTTCTACACCCATAATCCAAACTGTAATAAAGGTTTATGGGCAGAGATGAGCGAACCTGAACATTAAAGTTTGCACTGTACACAGACTATATATATATATAAAAAAAAAAATCAGTGTTTGTGTGACGCCCTACCCGGGCCAAGTAGTCACATGTAGGCCCCTGGAGAACACTGTCCCCACACTAGGTAACAGCAGCCGAACACAAAACCTAGTCACCCCCCCTTAGGGACAGCCGGCCACACCAGTGGGCGTGACCAGGCGGTTGGTGCACGCCCACCCAGGGGTCTAGGCAGCCGGGGCAGGAACAGCAGCAGTCTAGTTTTAGGGTTCAAGTTGGAGAGGTGTGTGGGCTTTAGCTGTGTGCAGCTCCAGTGGAGGAGAAAAACCCGGAGGAGAAAAATTGAACGGTACCAGGGTAGGAGCCCTGGTGACACTGGCTAGGAGGCAGACGGCGGTCTCCGTCGGCAGGAGTCGGGAAGACGGCTCGGTGAAACCGAGGTGGACCGGGACAGGGTCGTAGCCCACCGGTACCAACCCGGGGAACCGACTCGGAAACTTGAGCACACAGGGGGGTACGCGGACTCTGAAGCCAGGACCAGAAGTGACTGGAACTGGTTAATTAACCGATTGAGGCCAGGACTAGAGGTCCTGTCCCACCCAAAGTCCCTAATAGAAGACAACAGCCCACCGAGGGGGATAGAAGGTCACCGCCAGGGCCCAGAGATCCTACGGGCTAGCGTCTGTGGGTACGGCTCCTTAGGCCACATCCAGCCGGGAGTGGACTCCTGGAGTTTCACACACAGGCAGTCCACCTTACTAAAACGGTGCAGGAGAAAGACAGAGACCACCAGCCGGGTGGGGGACCAGAACACAGCTGGCTGCGGGCACCGACCACCATCACCTTGGTTTACCAGAGACTTATGTGTTTTCTTATCAGTGAGTACACCAGCACCCCCTGCGGTCACCCTTCTCCCTGCACCAAAGCCCACCGGGTCCCGGAGCCACCATCCCTGCCCACGGAGGGGTTAACAACTTGCTGCACAACATGTCCCCCGGGTGCCCCGTAACAGCAGCGGTGGTGTCCAACCTCATCACACACCATGGGTGGGGTCATGAACTTAATACGGCTCAGCCCGTACAATTACGTCCCCAAATCCTTCCCCATTCATTTGGATTGTCCGCAGGACCACCGGGTCCAGAGACCCTCGAGCCACCACTCCGGAAATTCTGGATCCGAGCAGCGGCTTTATGTATCCTAACCACTCGATCTAGCTTCAATGTGCTTGGGTATGCTCGTTGCTCAGCACAGTGCAAGCTGCTTGCAGTGTTTGAATGGCTTTCAATGGGGGTAAAAACATTGTTATAGGATGTAGTGTGTAAACCCCGACTTCACTCCCCCAGAAATGCTCTGTTTATAAGACCGAAATACCCAATCAGTGACTTCCAATGGGGTTCAGGTCAAGTCCCGGTCCCGAACTGAACTTTATCTAAAATCAATAGGGCACTATAATATTGAAGCAATACATTTTTATTTATATAAAGTGCTCGTGCAAAAAATACATAAAAATTTCATCATACATAGGATAACAATTTTGGAATATAGGGAGGGATGTCAAGCCGCACTTATAAGGAGTGGCACAATATTACAGTAACTGCATCTGCCCGTATAATAACGGCCAGTATTGATTATAAATGGACATATATGTATATCATATGTTCACAGGGGCGGACCAAAAGAGGTGTAATTTAAATAGATATGGTACTGAATGGCATAGCTCTGTAAATGTATAGAGGTATAGAGGTATAGGCATATCATTTACCACTGTATAGACTGGCTAAGGGGCACCATGATTCACATATTATAAGGAATTAGAATGATATTCATGCGCCTATAGCACTGCCCCCACCTATCTATTAACCCTTCAAGTCGGTCAAATTACCTGTTGCCATTAGTAAAAGGTATGTGTCCTCAGCAGCACCGCAAATTGCACCCACTCCAACCTCGACGCGCGTTTCACCGCACTGCCGGTTTCATCAGGAGGCGCATGAATATCATTCTAATTCCTTATACTATGTGAATCATGGTGCCCCTTAGCCAGTCTATACAGTGGTAAATGATATGCCTATACCTCTATACATTTACAGAGCTATGCCATTCAGTACCATATCTATTTAAATTACGCCTCTTTTGGTCTGCCCCTATGAACATATGATATACATATATGTCCATTTATAATCAATACTGGCCGTTATTATATGGGCAGATGCAGTTACTGTAATATTGTGCCACTCCTTATAAGTGCGGCTTGACATCCCTCCCTATATTCCAAAATTGTTATCCTATGTATGATGAAATTTTTATGTATTTTTTGCACGAGCACTTTATATAAATAAAAATTTAATGCTTCAATATTATAGTTTATGATTCCTGAATCCCTTATAGGTTATTACTTAATATACTGGAATCTATTTCAGAACAATGAGAGGCCTTATATAAGTAATTTTATCTAAAATCAGTCTGAAAAAGCCAAACCCGAAATTCAACAGTTACGCTCATATCTATTTGTGGGTAGCCCCATCAAAAAAATAACCACTTGGATATCAGACATATAAAATCCTTTTGTTTTTTTTTATAACAACAATTATCCTTTGTAAAGGGATCGTTTTGATAACATAAAGGGCCCAATTTATGCGGGGACCACTCTTGATTGATGAAGTGGTGTATGTCTCTTCATGAATCCGGAGCATTTCATGAGTGGCATGTGCCTCTTTCAGCAATGCAAGAAATATTACTCCCATCAGGGACTGGAGTGAATCAAAAGAGCTGGGCTGGCACGTCGCCGTTCCATCCACCCAAGCTCTTCCAATTTTGTTATGAAAATGCCACAGCCAACAAAATTTGGCACAACTATGAATTGATCGAAATTTTTGTGACTTTTCAAAGTGTCACTTTTTATGCCACTTTTAGGCATAAAAGCTTTGATAAACTGGGTTCAGAGTGTCTTAACAGCTTCCATATATCTAGGATTCAGTTCCCCCCTGTCATGGCTGGTGATAGAAGCTATACCGGCCGTATAGTACAATACAAAGGGAAGGAGAAAGGAATGCCCCATCATTAGGGAAAGGGGGAAGTGGTGACCCCTCATAATAACCTGCAGCTCACTCTCACTGCTCTCATTAACCCTGTACAGATTTTGCACCTGTTGCCGAGCAGGAATACCTCACCCTAGGCAAACCCTGATCTGGGCTTAAGTAAGGATGGCGGTTATGAGCTTTTTGTCAACACCACTAATTTTAAGGGAGAAAAAAGTAAACAATACAGGGGGAACACAAATGCCCCTGAGCCCAGGTACATACCAAAGGTAAACTTTTCTTAGGAGCAGCTACCACAGAAGTATCGACGGCTGCAGACTACAGCCAGGAACAACTATAAACCACACCCAAAGCACCCCAGGGTGAGGTTTATAAAGGAAGTCACAGGCTTGCAACTGAGAGGAAAAACCTAACAGGTTCCCAGGGTCATAAAGTTCGCTGCTGCAGAAACAGAGAACTGTCAGATAGCAACACATGCTGTTAATCTTTGGAAATTTCTAACACTCACTGCCACTGGATTGTCCGCTGGCCATTACACCTCTGTGACATCCCCTCACTATTTTTGTGCGAAATGCCTACAGCTCTGCCTCAAGTCTAGGGGTTCTGAGGCAAAATCATCACATCTAAACAATAGTGGGCAACCTGAGATTAGTGAATTATCTAAATATAATGCAGCATCAAAACATGTTCCTAAAGGCTCTCGAAATACCCAACTTACTAGCAAAGTTCGGCCCGAACTTCTAGTTTGTAGGATCTCAGAGTGTAGAGCGGGATACCACAAATCTCTGCAGCTGCTCTAAACACGAGACATTTCTCTGTCAACTAATCCAGCGCGGTCACTTACTTTAAGCTTTTAGTGAACTGCTTAAGAAGGAAGCCGCAGAGCTCGGGTTGTAGAGCTCACTCTTTCACTGCCAGTGATAGCTGAGGATTGTGGCATCTCACAACCTGTAAGTTCCTTTTGGGGGACATTAGGGACACTTCCAAACGTTTTGGTACTGGATTATATTTAGAAAATTCACTAATCTGCGGCTTTTCATTGCTTTAGCAAATAAAAAAGGCAGCCACAGATTTGTGATAAGCACTATTTAAAGAGAAAAACATCATTGCGCTAGAAATTGGGAGATATTACCCTACTAACAATGTCAGCAGCAGATCCATCCAATAAGTGTGTCATGACCACATTTTTACAATTTTTTTCCCTAGTTTCCTCCTTTAAAACCTAGGTGTGTCTTATGGTCCAAAAAATAAAATAAGTTTAAAAAGAAAGAAAATGGTTCTTTCCCTCACCAATTCTTACTTGAGCAATTGTAGCTGATTTTTTGATAAAACCCTTTGAATTATAATACATCATGATGGCTTCTCCCGTGTGACTCATCTGACAGCAGGACCTGATTAATGATAAAAAAATATTTGCCAAATTCTGAAAGCGAGAATGGCTGCTCTGCTCTGTTTGTGTTCTAATAGTCGGCAAGACTTGATTTACCAGTTAAACATTTAAGAACATAAAAAAGGTTCCTTCCCTGTGCGGCTTCTTCACATGTTTAACAAGATCTGATTTCTGAGAATTACATTTTCCACATTCAGAACATAAAAATGGTTTATTTTGTGTGATTTTTTTGATGGTAAACAAGACCTGATTTCCTAGTAAAACATTTACCACATTCTGGGCATGAAAATGGCTTGTCCCCTGTGTGAGTTCTTTGATGCCTAACAAGATCTGATTTCCTAATAAAACATTTACCACATTCTGAACATGAAAATGGCTTCTCCCTTCCATGAGATCTTTGATGCGAAAAAAGGTCTGATTTCTGAATAAAACATTTCCCACACTCTGAACATGAAAATGGCTTCACACCTGTGTGAATTTTTTGATGTCTAACAAGGTCTGATTTCTGAATAAAACATTTTCCACACTCTGAACATGAATATGGCTTCTCCCCGGTGTGAGATCTTTGATGCACAACAAGTTCTGATTTCCAAATAAAACATTTCCCACATTCTGAACATGAAAATGGCTTCTCCCCTGTGTGATTTTTCTGATGTCTAACAAGGTCTGATTTCTGAATAAAACATTTCCCACACTCTGAGCATGAAAATGGATTCTTCCTAGAGTTAATTTTTTGATGGTTAGAAAGGGTTATTCTCCGAGTAAAACATTTTTCCCCTTCTGAGCTTGAAAATGGCTTTTTCTCTGTATGAGTTTTTTGATGTTTAAAAAGATCTGATTTCTGAAAAAAACATTTCCCACATTTTGAACACAAATATGGCTTCTCCCTTGTGTGAATTCTGTAATGTATAACAAGATCTGATTTCTGAGTAAAACATTTACTGCATTCTGAGCATGAAAATGGCTTCTCCATAGTGTGAGTTTTTTGATGATCAAAATTTTGAACTTGTATGAAAAGATCAGATGATAGAGCTTTCCTAGGAAGGACTGGAGGTATATCTGGGAGAGCAGCATGCTCTTCATATGTATCATGTGTGATACTTTGATCGTCTGTTTTAAATTCTGAAGATATTAGATTTCCATCTGAACTCCCAATATAGTCATCTGCTAAAAATAAACACAATGTTATTATTTAATGATATTATTTTGAAAGTACATTTATTTTTTTAAACCATAAGATTAGAAATTAAATTAAAGAAAAAATTATTCTGAATCTGTTTTCCAATTTCGAGATCTAAGAGTTACATCTTTGTTAATTCAGACCTCCCATTCCTGTCTGCAAGATATGTCTCCAGTAGCACCAGTTCTCTGAAATGTGCTACAATAATCTAAGTGATTGTCAAAATGTGACTGCAGGATAACAAGGGACAGAGGGCTCCTATACTGTCCCTCATACTAGAAGACCCTAGGCTATTCCTAACCTCTGGATTACCCCTGAAGGTGGAGATGCAAGAGTCTTGTTCCTTACTATTCTCCTGATCAGATCTAATCTGTTATCCCCCTAGGGAAGGAAGAGGCAGGAGTCTGATGGAAACACAGATTAAAACAGATGGAAAAACGAAAATTCAGAGAAATAAAGATTAAGAGACTAAGGAGAAAACCAAGAGCAGGAAGGCAGCAACAAAAAGACAGCAAACGTTAACACCACAACTGCTCACAGAAATAATGCACACCAACCACCAGTTAGTTTGTATCACAGCACTTCACCACACCTGTATAGATAAACTATAGCTGGCATTAATGGCATATACAGTAAAGAAGCAAATGACACTGGCTCCCCTACAGCATGTGATCAAAGACATTAACAAGCAGCCCAGGAGAGAATAACCTTGCTAGACTAAAGGCCCTGTCACACACAGAGATAAATCTTTGGCAGATCTGTGATTGCAGTGAAATCATGGACATATTGTTCCATTTTTACACAGCCACAAACCTGGCACTGATTGTCCACAATTTCACTGCAACCACAGATCTACCACAGATCTGCCACAGATATATCTCTGTGTGTGACAGGGCCTTTAATAGACTCAGTGTGTTGATCACAGACATCAAAGAAGTTAACAAGCAGTATGCCAGAATCTGTAGTTTCTACAGATCCTGATGCCGCCATGACAGTTGACGATGCCTGCAAAAATCTCCTTGTGATATTGATTCACAACATAGACAATTTCAAAGAGATTATTTTTGTTATAGTTAAAGCCACATGTAATAAAAACATATTAGCTCCTATGTGACAATTCCCCTGTATCCGCTCCATTCTGTAGTTCCTGCTGCTGCGCGACTGATCAGGGAGGAGTAGTAAAAAAACACATCTTGTATCATCAACTTTTCTTGAACGTTTATGGATTGTTGTAATTAGTTTTATATTTTGAACATCCAAAGAGCACCAATACAGCAGCGATAGGGAACTTAGTAACTCTTCAGTATCCCGCAATCGACTCACAAGGTGTCGACTGGAGTTGTGATATTGCTGTCAAAAATTGACAGTTAAGTTTAAAAGCCTAAGGGCCACCTCTGTTAGAGACATATGCCGGATATCCAATAGGGATGTCCGGGACTGTAACGCTGATGGCCTATCCTTAGGCTTTGTAACCAAAGCAGGTAGCAGGGTCTTGTGGTCTGTGCAGATAAACATTAGTTCTCCAATTTATCAAGACCGTACACTGAAAAATGAAATCACGGACTGGAGTGAGATTTCTGGCATAGGGAACATCGCAGTTTTTTATGAAGTAGAGAAGCGGTGGCATCACATCCTTCTTCTGGCCAAACTCTGCCAATTTTGGCAAAGCTGGTTAAAATTGGCGTGAACACCCACACACCAGCCTGTCTCCTCTTCAGCTTTGGACTCGTGCAATTAAGTGACCTTTGGTCACATGATGTGATGTTGAAAAGGTTCTTAAGCAGTCCTATAATCGGTAAATAAACACCGGGCCCTAGAAGAATGGGGGCCCTGTGCAATTGCCCAGTTTGCTCTCCCTTTCTCCTAATGTCAGTCCTACATGCCAACCTGTCTTCTGTTCTTTTAGACTCCTGCAATCAATTAAGAGACCTTTGGTTACATCATGTCACATGACTTTTTAAGTCATCAAATATCCTTAAACAATCAACCTTAGAATACAATTGATGGGGTAACTAAGAGAATGAAGTTCTTGAGAAATTGCGCAGTTTGACTCCTCCCAACGCTGGCCCCGACTGTAACTAGAGCTTATTTTTGGAGAAGGGCTTATATTTCAAACATTCTCTAAAAATCCGATAAAATCATACTAGAGCATTTTCTGGGAAACGGGATTCATGAACCCTCTGCAGGACTTTGAGTTGCCTTCTTAACGACAGAGAAGGCACTAGAAACAAAACAGCAGAAGAAGCAGAAGCAAAGAAAATACAGCTGAAAAAAACAGAGCAGAAAGTCTAAAAATGTAAACACAAAATTAGTGCAGAAAGTACATGAGTAGATATCTCTTACTGGATAGAGCTGGAGGAAACACATCCTGAGGAACATCGGGGTCTTCTTGTTTACAGGCCTGTGGGAGAAGAGGATGGGGACATCTCTCTGGTGTTGTCCTCTTACTGGATAGAACTGGAGGAGACACATACAGGCACTGAATTCATTCCTTACATACAGATAATTATAGGCCGTGTGTATTTAGTCCTGTCTATTACCTGGTGATGTGAGGGTCTGGGGATCCTCCATCATGACGTCCTTGTACAGATCTTTGTGTCCTTCTAAATACTCCCACTCCTCCATGGAGAAATAGACGGTGACGTCCTGACACCTTATAGGAACCTGACACATACAATGATACCGTCACCCCCGATCCCTTCATAGCGTTACTGTATAATGTCCCAGCATTCCCAGCAGTGTCACCTCTCCAGTCAGCAGCTCAATCATCTTGTAGGTGAGTTCTAGGATCTTCTGGTCATTGATGTCCTCATGTATCGGGGGGTGAGGTGGAGGCCCCTTGATTGGGCTCAGGGGTCTTCCCCATCCATCAGACACAGGGGCCTGACAGTGCTCACTGGAGGTCTTCTTCACTACTGTGTAATCCTGGTTATGGAGAGACACAGTAATAAATCTCACTCCAGACATTTCCAGAGTCCTCACCTCTCCAGTTCTGTCTCTTATTCCAATAGATACAGTGGGGAAAAAAGTTTTTAGTCAGCCACCAATTGTGTAGGTTCTCCCACAAAAAAAGATGAGAGGCCTGTAATTGACATCAAAGGTGTCCACAACCATGAGAGACAAAATGAGATAACAAATCCAGAAAATCACCTTCTCTGATTTTTTTTTTTTTTTTTTAATTGTGGTGGAAAATGAGTATTTAGTAATTTAGAACATGCCTGATTTCTGGATCTCACAGACCTGTAACTTCTTCTTTAAGTGGCTCCTCTATCCTCCACTCATTACCTGTAGTAATGGCACCTGTTTGAACTTTTCAGTTTAAAAGACACCTGTCCACAACCTCAGTCACACTCCAAACTGCCCTATGGTAAAGACCAAAGATCTGTCGAAGGACACCAGAAACAAATTTGTAGCCCTGCACCAGGCCAGGAAGGCTGAATCTACAATAGGCAAGCAGCTTGGTGTGATGAAATCAGCTGTGGGAGCAATAATAAGAAAATGGAAGACTTACAAGACCACTGATAATCTCCCTCAATCTGGGGCTCCACACAAGATCTCCCCCCGTGGGGTCAAAATGATTACAAGAACAGTGAGCAAAAATCCTAGAACTACATGGGGGTACCTAGTGAATGACCAGCATAGAGCTGGGACCACCGTAACAAAGGCTACCATCAGTAACACACTACGCCAGCAGGGACTCATCCTGCAATGCCAGACGTGTCCCCCTGCTTAAGCCAGTACATGTACGGGTCCGTCAGAAGTTTGCTAGAGAGCATTTGGATTATTGAGAAGAGTATTGGGAGAATGTCATATGGTCTGATGAAACCAAAGTAGAACTGTTTGGTAGAAACACAGCTCATCATGTTTGGAGGAGATAGAATGCTGAGTTGCATCCAAAAAACACCATACCTACTGTGAAGCATGGGGGTGTCAACATCATGCTTTAAGGCTGTTTCTCTGCAAAGGGACCAGGACGACTGATCCGTGTACATAAAAGAATGAATGGGGCCATGTATTGTGAGATTTTGAGTGCAAACCTCCTTCTATCAGCAAGGGTATTGAAGATGAAACGTGGCTGGGTCTTTTAGCATGATACTTATCCCAAGCACACCGCCAGGGCAACAAAGGAGTGGCTTCGTAAGAAGCATATGAGGGTCCTATAGTGGCCTAGCCAGTCTCCAGATCTCAACCCCATAGAAAACCTTTGGAGGGAGTTGAAAGTCCATGTTGCCCAGCGACAGGACCAAAGCATCACTGCTCCAGAGGAGATCTGCATGGAGGAATCGGCCAACATACCACCAACAGTGTGTGCTAACCTTGTGAAAAGAAAAAGATTTTGGTACCGTGTTAGCCAGCTGAAAAATGATTGATTGCTCTCAGTGAGAGAAACAAAATTAAAATTTTGTAGTTCTGATACATTTTAATGGCTAACTTAATTAATACTTAATTAACCTCTTGACAAGGGATTGCGGGAAATATGTCGATTTGCCTTACATAATTCAGGTTTCAGATCATACACATGACACAGATATAAAGATGGCTGCCATTTCTTGTTCACCACACCTTGCTTGGAATGCAAGGAATGTCCAGATGAAAGAAGACCACCATATAAGGGAAGACCCCTGGTCAAGCTAGAAGACCAACCCACAGATCAGATGACATCACAGACCAAACCATCAGCATGGATCCACTAAATGACATCCCTCCCATCACCATGGTTTCATCCACTGGAGTCAGACCCGCCCATCAACAGCAACACGGATCTCCCCATTGGCTAGCTCATGAACTGTCCCACTAAATGTGCATATCTGAACTTGTGTACACCCCTAGCCTATATCAAGAGGACACATGCTGTTCCCTGCTCTGTTTGGTGCCATCTTTACTGTGACCAAGAAGAGATTTCATATCCGACTGTGTCTGATGTGAATTCTTTTATGCATGCACTTGGCCCATATCAATTCGGCCAGGCAGTAGGCAACTAGTGATCTCTGGTTAAGAGTTCACCCCAACATTATTGGCGCCCAACGTGGGGCCAATAGACGGCGACACCTGAAATCCTGATGAACCGGCAACTGGAATGGCATGACGTGCTGGACACCCCAGGAATTTGATCACTTCCTAACAAGAGTATGGTAGGTCTGCTGATTTTTCATAATCTGTAGTCTTCCCGTGGTCTCGGTCGGGTGTGTGGCACTGATTGCCTGACTGTGTCCGGTTTGTTGGGGTATCTGTTGACGGGCAGACAGGTCTCACGGCTATTGGCCATATTAATCTCGGAAGAACCGTCACATATTCAGTTGCCTGCTGCCTCTTCTGTATTTGTCTTAAGGAGAGATTGACTGGTAGTTAAGAGAGCATGTGGGTTTATGAGTTCTGTTAGTTGTCGCCTGTGATATGGTTTGTGGTTCTAGTGGAGACTTTAGTTAATACGGTTTGGTACAAGACCTAGAGATATAGTGCAGGTTTTAATTGGTCAGGTTAGGCATGTGTTTTTCATGGGCTCTCAAATTTGTTGATATGGTAAAGGATATTGTCTGTGGTATAGTATACGGTTGTCGCCTGTGGTACAGTTTATGGCTCTATGAGGAAATACGTGGGACTGCTGGTACGTGGTACTCTTGGGGCCTAGCGCAGTGTAGCATGGAATGGCTGGTACGGATACCATTGGGGCATAGCGTTTAAGTTGCGCATTGTGGCTGGTACGTGGTAGTCTTGGGGCCTAACGCTGGACGTGAAATGGCTGGTACGGATACCATTGGGGCTTAGCGCAAGCTTGGGTGATATAATTGGTATGAGGTGTCTTGGGGTCTAGAAAAAGCGCTGGACGTGAATCGGCTGGTACGGGCACCTTGTAGCCAGGGGTGACACCATTGGTGTCTTTATGAATTACAGACCATGTAGAAACTGGGCAGGGACACCGTGACAAGGCGCCTGCTGCAGACTTAACACAAACTTTACTTAGTGTTCAAGTTGTGTGTCAGTTGTGAGTCATCTCCTCCTGTCTTTGTTTGTTGTTTTGGTTGGTGTTGTTTATCTTGAGAGAAAGATGGAGAAATTGTTGAAGCATTGTCTAGTTGTGCCGGAAAAAAGCCAGATGGAAGTGGACTTTGTTGGGATGTGAGGACTCTAGGCCGCAATCCTGTGATAAACCATGTGCTAGTCATGGAGGCAGACATTTTAGGTAAGATTTTAAAATGGTGGATGAGGCACATGGTGGCGACGCATGCATGGTTTAAACAAATAAAAGGAAGTGAGTCGGGGGATGTGTGACGACCATGTGCTCTGTAAATGTTTGAACAATGGATTGGATGGAGTACTATATACTTAGACAGAAAAATAAGTGTTTTTATCTATAATTAGACTTAGATCTGGGACATATGTGTGTGTGTATAAATATATACAGTGCCTACAAGTAGTATTCAACCCCCTGCAGATTTAGCAGGTTTACACATTCGGAATTAACTTGGCATTGTGACATTTGGACTGTAGATCAGCCTGGAAGTGTGAAATGCACTGCAGCAAAAAAGAATGTTATTTCTTTTTTTTTTTTTTTTTTTAATTTGTGAAAAGTTTATTCAGAGGGTCATTTATTATTCAACCCCTCAAACCACAAGAATTCTGTTTGGTTCCCCTAAAGTATTAAGAAGTATTTCAGGCACAAAGAACAATGAGCTTCACATGTTTGGATTAATTATCTCTTTTTCCCGCCTTTTCTAACTAATTAAGACCCTCCCCAAACTTGTGAACAGCACTTATACTTGGTCAACATGGGAAAGACAAAGGAGCATTCCAAGGCCATCAGAGACAAGATTGTGGAGGGTCACAAGGCTGGCAAGGGGTACAAAACCCTTTCCAAGGAGTTGGGCCTACCTGTCTCCACTGTTGGGAGCATCATCCGGAAGTGGAAGGCTTATGGAACTACTGTTAGCCTTCCACGGCCTGGACAGCCTTTGAAAGTTTCCACCCGTGCCGAGGCCAGGCTTGTCCGAAGAGTCAAGGCTAACCCAAGGACAACAAGGAAGGAGGTCCGGGAAGATCTCATGGCAGTGGGGACATTGGTTTCAGTCAATACCATAAGTAACGTACTCCACCGCAATGGTCTCCGTTCCAGACGAGCCCGTAAGGTACCTTTACTTTCAAAGCGTCATGTCAAGGCTTGTCTACAGTTTGCTCATGATCACTTGGAGGACTCTGAGACAGACTGGTTAAAGGTTCTCTGGTCTGATGAGACCAAGATCGAGATCTTTGGTGCCAACCACACACTAGACGTTTGGAGACTGGATGGCACTGCATACGACCCCAAGAATACCATCCCTACAGTCAAGCATGGTGGTGGCAGCATCATGCTGTGGGGATGTTTCTCAGCCAAGGGGCCTGGCCATCTGGTCCGCATCCATGGGACGATGGATAGCACAACCTACCTGGAGATTTTGGCCAAGAACCTCCGCTCCTCCTTCAAGGATCTTAAGATGGGTCGTCATTTCATCTTCCAACAAGACAACGACCCAAAGCACACAGCCAAGAAAACCAAGGCCTGGTTCAAGAGGGAAAAAAATCAAGGTGTTGCAGTGGCCTAGTCAGTCTCCTGACCTTAACCCAATTGAAAACTTGTGGAAGGAGCTCAAGATTAAAGTCCACATGAGACACCCAAAGAACCTAGATAACTTGGAGAAGATCTGCATGGAGGAGTGGGCCAAGATAACTCCAGAGACCTGTGCCAGCCTGATCAGGTCTTATAAAAGACGATTATTAGCTGTAATTGCAAACAAGGGTTATTCCACAAAATATTAAACCTAGGGGTTGAATAATAATTCACCCACACTTTTATGTTGAAAATTTATTAAAATTTAACTGAGCAACATAACTTGTTGGTTTGTAAGATTTATGCATCTGTTAATAAATCCTGCTCTTGTTTGAAGTTTGCAGGCTCTAACTTATTTGCATCTTATCAAACCTGCTAAATCTGCAGGGGGTTGAATACTACTTGTAGGCACTGTATGTATAAGTACAGACTATAGAAAATGGGGAGAAAGAGTTTGAGCAGATGTGAGGTCAGTTTTCCCTTTTCTCTGCCACATGTTCCTACAGATTTTAAAATGGTGGATGAAGCACATGGCTGAGGCATGATTGAGACAAAGACAGAGAGTGAGTAGGGGGATGTGTAAGGTAACCAGAAGACCATAGGTTGTATGAAAGTCTGAACAATGGATTGAATGGAGTAGTGCATACTTAGACAGAAAAATTAGTGTTTTTAACTGTAGTTGGACCAGGACTGTGGATATGTAAATCTGTGTGTATATGTATAGAGTATGGAATATAGGCAGGAAGGATAATTGTTTAAACTTGTAAGTTTAGCAGAAGTAAAATCAGTTTCTCCCTTCCCCCTTTCATGTGTTTCAACCGCCCTTACACAAAGAAGCCATGTGCTATTCTGGCAGTGGCCATTTTGTTAGTAAATCTGTATGGAGCCCTCCAGTGAAGTTGACAAAACTGCTCTCACTGAATAACCTATGAAGTGTTAGTAAATGTTTATAGTACTAAAAGATGGAATATTGAATGATTGGGTAGTTGTGGAAGACACTTACTATAGATACAGTGTGCAGGTTGGATTGAGTCAAGACAGTCACAAGGAGCAATATCTTATTAATTAATAAGCAATAAAAGAATAAGAGAAAAACCTTAAAATAACGTACCTTAAAACAGATCTGATGAAAATAAATAAATATTCCAGTTATGGATCTGATAGATTGATCCTGAGAGTTGTATGTTTTAAAAATAAATAAATATATAAAAAGATAAATATATCCATGCGAAGAGAGGTCGCAATGTTGAGTTGTCTTGCAGAAAGGAAAATAAATAAATAAATAAATACATAATAATAAAAAAAAAATCCAACAGAAGGAGGGAGATATCACTTGTGTCCAGGGAAAATGAACAGTGTGCCTCTGGCTTTTGGGGGAAGGAGCAATCTTTAGAAAGAAAAAAAAAACAAACCTGCGGAACAGGATTCTTATCTAACTTTGCAGTGGGATATTTTGAGTCAGCTGTGAAACAAGCAGGCCAAACATGGGGGGGAGGTTCCACATTTAATTCATTGTAAAGTGTTTCAGAAAACATTATTGAAACTAGTTTTTTATTTTACTAATTTTATCCCAAAGAAATAAAAGTTAACTGTGGACATGTTTAGATTCATTGATAGCTTTTCAAGCATAGAAGTCTGTTAGATAATTTTTCTATGGCAAATCAACATTTTGTTTTCTCATATGGCCAGTTTATTTGTTCTAGATTCTTTTATCCCTTCAAGTTATAGGACAGTATCAAAGAGATGCTGATAATCTCCTCAATGTTTCAAATATGAACGCCTCTATATCCAATATCCAGAGGTTGTGCTACGTTATTATTATAGTTAATAATAATAATAATAATAATCTATATATATATATATATTGCCTTATTCTGTCTGTCTGTCTGTCTTACTCCAAAATTATGTTCTTACGGTGACACAAAGCTGATTGGCCGCTGGGCTCGCCATGGCCCCGCCCCCCGCACGGATTGGCCGCTCGCCTCGCCTCGGCTCCGCCCCCCCACGGATTGGTCACTCGCCTTGGCCTGGCCCCGCCCTCCGCATGGATTCACCGCTCGCCCCGGCCCTCCGCACGCATCGCCAGACATAACCTTGCGCTGCTGGGATCGTGATGGAGCCGGTGTACGCTGGTAACCATTATACACATCGGGTAACTAAGGTCCCTTAGTTACCCGATGTGTATCATAGTTACCAGTGTACACCGGCTTCGTCACGATCCCAGCAGCGCCAGACATAACCTTGCGATGCTGGGATCGTGACGGAGCCGGTGTACGCTGGTAACCATTATACACATCGGGTAACTAAGGTCCCTTAGTTACCCAATGTGTATCATAGTTACCAGTGTACACCGGCTCCGTCACGATCCCAGCAGCACCAGACATAACCTTGCGATGCTGGGATCGTGACGGAGCCGGTGTACGCTGGTAACCATTATACACATCGGGTAACTAAGGTCCCTTAGTTACCCGATGTGTATCATGGTTACCAGTGTACACCGGCTCCGTCACGATCCCAGCAGCGCCAGACATAACCTTGCGATGCTGGGATCTTGACGGAGCCGGTGAACGCTGGTAACCATTATACACATCGGGTAACTAAGGTCCCTTAGTTACCCGATCATAGTTACCAGTGTACACCGGCTCCGTCACGATCCCAGCAGCGCCAGACATAACCTTGCGATGCTGGGATCGTGACGGAGCCGGTGTACGCTGGTAACCATTATACACATCGGGTAACTAAGGTCCCTTAGTTACTCGATGTGTATCATAGTTACCAGTGTACACCGGCTCCGTCACGATCCCAGCAGCGCCAGACATAACCTTGCGATGCTGGGATCTTGACGGAGCCGGTGAACGCTGGTAACCATTATACACATCGGGTAACTAAGGTCCCTTAGTTACCCGATGTGTATCATAGTTACCAGTGTACACCGGCTCCGTCACGATCCCAGCAGCGCCAGACATAATCTTGCGATGCTGGGATCGTGACGGAGCCGGTGAACGCTGGTAACCATTATACACATCGGGTAACTAAGGTCCCTTAGTTACCCGATGTGTATCATAGTTACCAGCGTACACCGGCTCCCGGTACACATGTGCAGGGAGCCGGCATTATACTCCTCTCCCCCCAGGACTACTCCTCCTATTATAGTCCTCCTATTATACTCCTCTCTGAGTATAATAGGAGAACTATTATAGCATGGGGGATGGAGCACGATGGGGTGCGCAGCATGGGGGATGTAGCACCATGGGGGGTGCGCAGCATGGGGGATGTAGCACGATGGGGAGTGCGCAGCATGGGGGATGGAGCACAATGGGGAGTGTGCAGCATGGGGGATAGAGCACGATGGGGAGTGTGCAGCATGGGGGATGGAGCACGATGGGGAGTGTGCAGCATGGGGGATGGAGCACGATGGGGAGTGCGCAGCATGGGGGATGGAGCACGATGGGGGGTGCGCAGCATGGGGGATGGAGCACGATGGGGAGTGCGCAGCATGGGGGACGGAGCACGATGGGGAGTGCGCAGCATGGAGGATGGAGCACGATGGGGAGTGCGCAGCATGGGGGATGGAGCACGATGGGGGTGCGCAGCATCGGGGATGGAGCACGATGGGGGTTGGGCAGCATAGGGGATGGAGCACGATGGGGGTTGGGCAGCATGGGGGATGGAGCACGATGGGGGGTGCGCAACATGGGGGATGGAGCACGATGGGAGGTGCGCAGCATGGGGGATGGAGCACGATGGGAGGTGCACACCTCCCCCCAACACACACACACAACACACCACACACACACTGGGAACCACAAACACCGCCCTACACAGACACCCACACACACAGACAACGCCGCACACACACAACACCCAACACACAAACACCGCGGCATACATAAATATACGCACATACCGCACAACACACACATTGCACAAAACATACCTCCCCCCAAAACACACCACACCCACACACACCGCGCAACACACACACACACAACGCTACAGACCCACAGCGCTCCACAAACAACGCAACACACGCAACACACAAACAACACCGCTCTCACCCCCCGCCACACCCAGACAACACCCAGAACATGTACAGCGCCCTACACAAACACTTAGTAACTACACACAACAACATCTATATATATATATATATATATATATATATATAACAAAAATCATACATGAACTACACAATACGTAAATTCTAGAATACCCGATGCGTAGAATCGGGCCACCTTCTAGTTTATTAATAATTACAATAATATGATTTAAGGAATGTGGATGATTTATGGAATTCTGTGTTTTATATTTAATGTATTGAATAATCTGCTTTCTTTTTATAGAAAGAATGATTGCAATGCAGATTTCTGTGGTCCAAGCAAAGGTTATAAAAGCCATTGAAAGGGTTTTCCATTATTAAGTTACAGATAAAACAATATTTCTGGTGTTCCCGATTAGGTACAATCTATACAATGTGACTTTTATGCCTAAATGTAGAGCTCCGGGCCACACCCTTTTTGAATCTAATTATGTTTTAGATAATAGATTCAAAAAGGGGGGGGAAAGATGATGTGGAAAATCACACATTATTTAAGGTCTTAATTTGTTCATCAATTGAGTTTTTCTATTAAGTTTTCTTCATATTTTTACCTATAAGGAGGATACAGCAGACATACATATATCTCATGATTGCTCTGATGTAACAAGAATTGTCAGGTTTTGAACATCTCAGATGACCCCATTGCTAATGCAGATTTTGAGTTTTTTCGTAGATGGATCCAGTTACCAAGATGCTGGTTGATTCTACACTGGATATGCTGAGGTTATACAACATGAGGTAATAAAAATCAAACCACTCCCTCCTCTCCCATCGGAATAGGAGAACGAGATGAAGATTTGCGATCACTGTGGTTCGTAGAGTGGAGGGGGGTAAGATAGTAAAATGTGGATTGTGACGTGATAAACTTATAAAGACCGTAGAGTGGGTATGAGCCCAGATGGAGGTGCTCTCCTGTTATTAAAACGAGCCGGTGACTGATGGAGCAGACAACAAAGAAGCAGTGAATGGGCCTAGAGTTGAGAGTCCTTATACAAAGGAGACCAGTACCTCGGTGGCTCCTGTCACGTCGTCCGAGACATTGGTCACTCCTTGTGTTTTTAAATCCTTACAGGAACAAACGATTCAGCAAGGAACGGAATGTGAGACGCAGGGAGCCAGTGACTGAGAAAGGTCTGTGGATAAAGGGCGGTAAGCTTTCTCTGCCATGAGCGCTCTACTCAATAATGGCCCAGGTAACCAATAAGCACGTGACAAAGAGTGTGGTGGTGGACAAGATATGGGCGGCGGCACCGCTGCTTCAGTACCCAGGTGGCCAGACACATCCAGTCTTGTAAGACGTGTGCCTATTAAGGTAGAAAAAACTGTAAAGACTTCGTAGAAACACCCCCCTCATCCGCTCTACTGCTCCGGTGATTGCAGATTAGTCATATACATCTACCATGAGTAGGTTTATATGAGTTTTGTGCGTGTTGTGTGAATTTCTTGTCAGGTCTGCTCTGAAACATATCCAGTATGGAAAACATTACTGCTGAAAAACTCATGGTGCTGGTGGTATGTAAAAATGGAGTTCCTAAAAAAAAGCGGTAAAAGTACATGTTCTATAGCAGAGGTCATTATAGAGATCTTACAGTACCTGGGGATGCCCCTGATGAACCCCTGTCTTCCATTGTGAAGAGGGGAGAAACGCGTTGGGTCTTTCATGCTGAACGTCTGACAAATATGCGTTATTTTTATTAGCCTGAGTGTGAATTGTACAGTGGAGGGTCTGTGATTGGACGAGATCTCCTCATGACTTTACTTGGCCTTATTATTATTATATTTATACAGTGGGTACATGTTATACATGTGAGATATTTAATTTCTTTTAGGGTCCTTGAATTTGCTGTATCATATTGATTTAAGCTACCAAACAGCTATGTAAATACTGAGTGTGAATATGTAATCTTTGGGAATGAATTGGATATAAATAATTGCATATTGACGCCTCTTTATCCCCTGTATCTCACGGTTTCTATATTTCCCTCACTGACATTAGCAGCACGTATTAGCTTAGCAGTGTAGGGATAGGAAGGGTGAGCCGTCGGTGAGCGGGGGCGCTAATTCGCCTTATAGGGTGCTGACCTCCACTGCGAGGTAGGGAGAGTTTAGGGCTATTGCGCCAATCCCTGCCCCTCCTTTATTGGAATATCTAATTGGGTCTATAGTCACATGGGTATATGTTGTTTGGAATTTTAATGATTATAACATAAAAATGTAACGATCCCCAAGATAATGGTGGACGCTGGCAAATCATGTCACAAATGTTCCTTTTCCTTTTCCTTAATAATTCGATCTTTACATAAGATATTTTTGGTTTAGTACCTAGAATGTGATATTTCTCACAGATACTTCAGATACAATGTCTCACAGATACTGCAGATACAGTGTGATATCCTGACCAGTGATGTATGAGCCTTATACAAATGCCTGTATAGTGTGTTAAACATGTGTATCCTCCAATTCCAGATCCTAAATCAGTGTTAGGAGCACGTGGTCTCAAGCCAAGGAGACTGGGTGATCCTAAAAAAGACAAGTCAAAATGATCCCTGAGTCAGAATCAGGTGGACCGATCAAGCTTTTCCCGACTACAGCAACTTCTATGAAGCTTGAGGAAAAAACCCATCTGGAGACAACAGCCGCTGTAAAGAGTCCATCGTACCAGCAGAATTAGGGTCACAACACACATAGTGCTGGATTATCTCACATAGAACCTTATGGAGAATTTCTAGATTGGGGCTGCTACATGGGAAATAACTATGATAAGGGAACAATGCGTACAGGAACATTACACATATAAGGGCTCATGGTGGGAAAAACATTATCTGACATGAACCAGCTCATTAGTTTAAGGATGTAAGTGACGTTTTAAGAGTAACACACACTTGCAGGTAACTGGTATTGTCTTATTTGTTGGTATTTGAAGCCATAGAAGTGCTACTCTGTGATACTGAAGGTAATCGGATCCATGCGTAAGGGAAATCTTGTTAAAGGCCTCCTGGTGGTAGATTATGGACCCGAGACAAGAAGAGATCCATTAGTGTTGTGATACAATCAGGTGTATTCAGGTAGAAAAGTCTCGAAGACGCGGACACCACTCAGATGTTGACTGAGTATCAGTCTTTCAGAAACAGTAATGCTAAAAGCTGCAGCATAACAGTAAGAAGCTTATTCTTACAATTGCCTTACTCTTTCTTATCGATTAATCTCAAAATCTTCGGTATTAAATAGTTTGTTCTAAGGACTGGGACGTTACCTGTGCCTCTGTGAACTGTGTGTGCGGGATGTGATCAACTCTCTGATGAGCAGTCTGTACCAGTGGGGGCAAAGGCTTAGCATTGCTCGTATAGCGGGCAGCAAAAAGAAAAGACTTGCAGCCAGGTATTGGAGACTGATGGGTTAGGAATAGGGTCAGAAGGCTAATAAAGTATTTAGGGGGGACTGTTGAGGAGGACCTTTCCATCAAATACTTAATTAACCTCTTGACAAGGGATTGTGGTAAATATGTCGATTTGCCTTACATAATTCAGGTTTCAGATCATACACATGACACAGATATAAAGATGGCTGCCATTTCCTGTTCACCACACCTTGCTTGGAATGCAAGGAATGTCCAGATGAAAGAAGACCACCATATAAGGGAAGACCCCTGGTCAAGCTAGAAGACCAACCCACAGATCAGATGACATCACAGACCAAACCATCAGCATGGATCCACTAAATGACGTCCCTCCCATCACCATGGTTTCATCCACTGGAGTCAGACCCACCCATCAACAGCAACACGAATCTCCCCATTGGCTAGCTCATGAACTGTCCCACTAAATGTGCATATCTGAACTTGTGTACGCCCCTAGCCTATATCAAGAGGACGCATGCTCTTCCCTGTTCTGTTTGGTGCCATCTTTACTGTGACCAAGAAGAGATTTCATATCCAACTGTGTTTGGTGTGAATTCTTTTATGCATGCACTTGGCCCATATCAATTCAGCCAGGCAGTAGGCAACTAGTGATCTCTGGTTAAGAGTTCACCCCAACAAGTGGAGATTCGATTGGAGCTAGTGAGAAGACTTTTCTAGCCATTCACCAAACTTGTCTTGTGAAAGCCATGGGCCCCAAAAGACTTGTATCTGAGGCGTCTGAAGAGTTTTCATGCAGTAAGACACCCAGATGGATTGGGCCAGTCCTGCTCTACCTCTCTCCATCTATCCACCGAGGTCAAATTGGTCCAGGCAGGGATACGTCTCAGGTGTGTGGCAATGTAATATTTCCATATATCAGGGAAGGCTAGGCCACCCATCTTCCTAGGAGTCAACAGAACCGTCTGAGTGATTCGGTGGCGTTTATAAGCCCAGACATAATTATTTAACCATTTCTGGACTCGTCGGATTGCCAATCTTGGGATCGGTATGGGAAGTGTCTCTATTAAATATAGGAGTCTTGGAAGGATCGTCATTTTAACGGAGGCCATTCTCCCAAAAAATGTTAAGTGGAGCTTGTCCCACTTGGCTAGTGTTTTTTTGAGATCTTCAAAAAAAGAAGGGAAGTTTTGTGAGTAGAGCATTTTGTATGTGTCTGTTAGGTATATCCCTAGGTATTTTAAATGGTCTTTTTTCCAGGTGTATGTAAATGCAGATTGTAGTGTTGCGATGGTCGATGGCTTTAGGTTTAGTGGCAGAGCCTCTGTTAATGTAACATTAATTTTGTATCCCGACAAATTACCATATTCAGTTAGAATTGAGTGCAGATTGGGCAGGGAAATCAGGGGATTTCGTATTGTTAAAAGAACGTCGTCTGCAAAGAGCGACAATTTGTATTCACGCCCACCTACCTGGATTCCTTGAATATATGGGCTCTCCCTAATCTGTGCAGCTAGGGGTTCTATGCATAATACGAAGAATAAGGGGGACATTGGGCACCCCCGTCTGGAGCCGTTATAGATGGGGAAAGTAGATGATGACGCATGGGGAAGCTTCACTGAGGCTTCAGGGTTCGTATATAAGTCCCGGATAACCTGCAGAAAAGGTCCCCCGATGCCGAATCTTTTAAGTGTGGCAAATAGGAAAGGCCAGCCTAGCCTATCAAAGGCCTTTTCCGCATCGAGACTGAGGAGAAGGCCCTCTCCCCTCTGGTGGTTTAATACATCTATAAGACTTATCGTTCGTCTGGTGTTATCTCCTGCTTGTCTATTCAAAACACACCCCACTTGATCCCCATGAATCAGCCGCGGGAGGAACACTGACAATCTAGTGGCCAGAATTTTTGTGAATATTTTTAAGTCTGCGTTCAGCAACGATATTGGGCGGTAGCTTGCACAGTCCGAGGGATCTTTTCCTGGCTTCGGAATCACTGTTATGTGAGATTTCAGCATCGAGGTAGGCATTGGGTTACCATTAAGGAATGAATTGAATAGAGTCTGCATGTGAGGAATGAGTGTGTCATGGAATACTTTATAGTACAAGTACGAGAAACCGTCTGGTCCCGGAGCCCTTTCATTTGGGAGTTCTTTAATTGTGGAAGTCAATTCCTCAATGGAGATTGGGCTATTGAGTGTATAAAGGGCATCCGCATCTAGTGATGGAAGTGACCGAGCGGCCAAGTATTCATTGAGTAGATGATTTCTTGTTTCTACATCTGATGGAAGGGCTGAGGGAAGCGAGTATAGTTTAGCATAGTAATCCCTGACGGCGTTTGCGTGTCCCTGGGGGTCATACATCAGGTGTCCTCGTGTATCCCTAATAGTCAAGGGCGTGGATTGTGCTTTTCGATCCCTGAGTTGTGCTGCAAGAAGGGAGTGGGCTTTATTGCCTTTCTCGTAATACCGCTGTTTAGTAAATATCAACATTTTGTCCACCTTCCTAATCGCCAAATCTTTCAGCTTACCCCTCAGGGACACAATAGATTTTAGTTTGGAAACGGAGGGTCTAGCAAGCATGTCCCGCTCTAATTTTGCAAGCTGGCTGGTGAGCTCCCTATGTTGTTCACCTGTGTCCTTTTTCAGATGGGATGCCAATGAGATGCAACTACCCCTCATAACAGATTTATGTGCCTCCCATAGAATAGACTGGGATGCGACAGATCCTCCATTCAGTTGAAAATAGTCCTCTAGATGACCTTGTAACTTAGATTGGTGTATGGGGACCTTTAGGAGATGATCGTTGAGTCTCCAATGGCATACCCTCCTGGTCAAGGCAGAGTCACAGACGTCAAGTAAGACGGGAGCGTGGTCAGACCAAGTAATCTGGCCAATCTCAGAGTTTCCAGTAAGACGTAATGCTGGAAGATTGCCCAGAAAGGTGTCAATGCGTGTGTGTGTGTGGAGTGGGGATGTGAATAAAATGTGTATTGTCGGGAGGTGGGATTGGTCACTCAAAAAGTGCATATTTATGAATCAGGGCACGAAAAGCTTTTGACTGTCTGATTAGCTGTATTCCTGGCTGCTGACCACTCATGGAGTTTCTATCCCTGATTTCTGAGAACGGCATGTTAAAATCACCTCCAATAAACAGTGTTGAAGGGAGCTCTCGTGTAATCTTATTTAGGACCTGTTCAAGGAAGGGTATTTGGCCCGTGTTTGGTGCGTATACCTTGCATAGAACAATTGGGGCTCCTTTCAGCTCTCCGGACAAAATAATGTAGCGACCTTTGGGATCTTTATTAGTCTTAGTGATTTGAATCGGGCACCCATTGGCTATGAGAATGGCTACTCCTGCTCTCTTTTTATCGCAAGGAGCTGTGTATGCTGTAGGGAATCTCCCCCTTGCAAAGTGGAATGAACCTGTATCATTGTGATGGGTTTCTTGTATAAACGCCACATCTGCCTTTGAGGTCTTTAACTCCTGTAGGGCCAATCGCCGCTTAACATTGGAGTTAAGCCGCTTGACATTTATGGTTATTATACGAATCATGGTTGTGTGTGTAAATGGTTAGTTGAGAATGATCTTTAATCTTACTGCGCTTCAGCAGATGGATTATCCCTACCCCCGCATAGTAGTTTTCAGCCAGACTGCTCCTTGCCGCCATAGATATATCGGAATGCATCATGTAAATCAAACAAAGATAACACAAATTCCAAAAATGTAGTCAGTTTTTTTCTATCACGTCAAGTTTTTCCTCCTCAACTTACCTGCCATAGAAGCACAATTGCACTGATTTCTGTAATAAGACTTGTTATCTGAGTACAATTCGACTCATATAGAGCTACGTGGCAACTTGTAAGAGTAGTCACAACTGAGACAGTGTGGTTTCTTATATATTTCATTTTTTGTTCATATTTGTACTATTTAAAAAAAACACCTTTTAGGTACAGTAGTTTACATATTTTTGAGAAGACAACAATCCTATAGTTCAAAAACTTGACGTGATAGAAAAAAACTGAGATGATTTCTAGATTCAGCATCCAAAAATTAATTAAGAACAGTTGTCTGACCTAACTCCTAAAAAATTGCGTTCCCCAGTGTAATATATGTTAGGAAAACACATTTAGGAAAGGTGGGGAACGACAAATAACAGTTAGGATCATCATACACAGGTATGTCAACAATAACATTTCGGAATCGGTTTTCCCGGTCTTTAAAAACCTATGAAGGACCGTGGTCGAGTGTCTGCAACTAGCGTATAGATAACAATAGAATTAGCCTCCACTAGAGCCATATTTGCTCTAGGAGTTGGATTCACTCTTAAGCTGGTGTCACACACAGCGACAACGACAACGACGTCGCTGCTACGTCACCATTTTCTGTGACGTTGCAGCGACGTCCCGTCGCTGTGTGTGACATCCAGCAACGACCTGGCCCCTGCTGTGAGGTCGCCGGTCGTTGCTGAATGTCCAGCTTCATTTTTTGGTCGTCACTCTCCCGCTGTGACACACACATCGCTGTGTGTGACAGCGAGAGAGCGACGAAATTAAGCGAGCAGGGAGCAGGAGCCGGCGTCTGGCAGCTGTGGTAAGCTGTAACCAGCGTAAACATCGGGTAACCAAGGGAAGGCCTTTCCCTGGTTACCCGATATTTACCTTCGTTACCAGCCTCCGCCCTTGCTGCTAGTGCCGGCTCCTGCTCTGTGCACATGTGGCTGCAGTACACATCGGGTAATTAACCCGATGTATACTGTAGCAAGGAGAGCAAGGAGCCAGCGCTAAGCAGTGTGCGCGGCTCCCTGCTCTCTGCACTGTGACATGTAGCTGCAGTACACATCGGGTTAATTAACCCGATGTGTACTGTACCTAGGAGAGCAAGGAGCCAGCGCTAAGCGCGGCTCCCTGCTCTCTGCACATGTAGCACAGCGACGTTATGATCGCTGCTTCTGCTGTGTTTAACAGCTAAGCAGCGATCATAACAGCGACTTACAAGGTCGCTGTTACGTCACAGAAAATGGTGACGTAACAGTGACGTCGTTGTCGCTGTCGCTTAGTGTGAACCCAGCTTTAGGGGTCTGCGAACTCAGAAGTAAAACAGAGCTTCCGCATTAAATCGAACACCTCTGTAAAGAGATATAGATAGATATATATATATATATATATATATATATATATATATATATATACAGTGCCTACAAGTAGTATTCAACCCCCTGCAGATTTAGCAGGTTTACACATTCGGAATTAACTTGGCATTGTGACATTTGGACTGTAGATCAGCCTGGAAGTGTGAAATGCACTGCAGCAAAAAAGAATGTTATTTCTTTTTTTTTTTTTTTTTTTTTTTTAAATTGTGAAAAGTTTATTTAGAGGGTCATTTATTATTCAACCCCTCAAACCACAAGAATTCTGTTTGGTTCCCCTAAAGTATTAAGAAGTATTTCAGGCACAAAGAACAATGAGCTTCACATGTTTGGATTAATTATCTCTTTTTCCAGCCTTTTCTGACTAATTAAGACCCTCCCCAAACTTGTGAACAGCACTCATACTTGGTCAACATGGGAAAGACAAAGGAGCATTCCAAGGCCATCAGAGACAAGATTGTGGAGGGTCACAAGGCTGGCAAGGGGTACAAAACCCTTTCCAAGGAGTTGGGCCTACCTGTCTCCACTGTTGGGAGCATCATCCGGAAGTGGAAGGCTTATGGAACTACTGTTAGCCTTCCACGGCCTGGACAGCCTTTGAAAGTTTCCACCCGTGCCGAGGCCAGGCTTGGTTCAAGAGGGAAAAAATCAAGGTGTTGCAGTGGCCTAGTCAGTCTCCTGACCTTAACCCAATTGAAAACTTGTGGAAGGAGCTCAAGATTAAAGTCCACATGAGACACCCAAAGAACCTAGATAACTTGGAGAAGATCTGCATGGAGGAGTGGGCCAAGATAACTCCAGAGACCTGTGCCAGCCTGATCAGGTCTTATAAAAGACGATTATTAGCTGTAATTGCAAACAAGGGTTATTCCACAAAATATTAAACCTAGGGGTTGAATAATAATTGACCCACACTTTTATGTTGAAAATTTATTAAAATTTAACTGAGCAACATAACTTGTTGGTTTGTAAGATTTATGCATCTGTTAATAAATCCTGCTCTTGTTTGAAGTTTGCAGGCTCTAACTTATTTGCATCTTATCAAACCTGCTAAATCTGCAGGGGGTTGAATACTACTTGTAGGCACTGTATATATATATATATATATATATATATATATATATATATATATATAAAAGGAAATACAACTGGCTTTATGCACGTCTGCTTCCCGTGGTCGTCTTTTGCAGGTAGTGTTCAATGCGGCCAAATAGGATTACTCCATATTTTCAATGTGGCTGTGCCCTATTTCTTATCTCCTGTAGGCCGGTCCTCCGTCCTTTGCTCTGGTAGAATTCGGAGATGTAGGTGAGCGCTGTCTTTTAGAAGTGACTTGGTGCCAAACTGCCGGAGGGGATAGCTTTGGAGGAGTCAGCTCCCAATTGGACAATTTCGGTACAGGGATCTCTGGAATTTCGGAGAAACGAGGAAGGTCAGATGCCTCTTTGATCGTGGCTGTGCGACCATTCTTTCTGGCTGAGAGACTAAAGGGGAAGCCCCACCTATAGAGAATCTGGTTTTCCCTTAGGACATCTAGGAGAGGCTTGAGCATCCTCCTCTTTTGCAGGGTAATCCAGGAGAGGTCTGGTATAAGTTGGAGATGATGTCCTTCATGCTCTATGGTACGCAGTCTTCGTGCTTGTAGCATGATTTCTTCCTTGAGTTTATAATCAGTGACACAGCAGATGATGTCTCTAGGTGTTTGAGATGCATTTTTTGGCCGAAGGGCTCTGTGTGCTCTGTCTAAGCTTATTTTGTGAGATGGCGGAGCTTTCAGAATTTTGTTGAATATGGTTTGTAGGACCATAAATAAATTTTCCTCTCCACTATGCTCAGGAAGACCCCGGACTCTAATGTTATGACGGCGCCCCCTATTGTCCAGATCTTCCAGGTGACGTTGATATTCACAGAGGGTGTCATGTTGTGCTGCTACTGTAGATTGCAGGCTAGCTACATAATTTCTTGTGTCATCATGGTCACTCTCTAGAGTTTCCACTCGTTGGGCCACATGTTGAATATCCTGTCTGACAGCTGAAATTTCTGTTCTGCACACCTCCTTGATTTCCTGTATCATGGATTGCAAATCCTCTTTTGTAGATAATTGTGCCATGTACAACCTCCAGTCCCTCATAGATATACCTTGAGAGTCATCATCTGGCAAAGGAGGGGTATCTGGGGTGTTGGAGAAAAGAGTGACTGGTTGTGCAAATCTGGACATGGAGGGGGTAGCAGATAGGCTGAAATCTTCTGCAGGTCTCTGTGTCTGTGAGAAGTCACTGTGTTGTTCCTTGTTTTTTGTATCTTGGATTGTCATGGAGTCAGCTTCCTGCCTTAGCTGTTGTAAAGCCTGGCTCCCTGCTGGGACTTGTAGGCCTACTCCCTCCATGTGTCCTGCCCCCTCCATCTGCTCTGCTGTGTGTTGCTGGAAGCTGCGTTTTCCTGTGCCCTCCTCACCCTGTCTGCCCGGAGTCTTCTGCTCATTCAGGGGTGTTATACAGCAGTTATGTCCCAGGTTCCCCTCCTGCTGTGGGGGTCTGGTATCACTCTCAAGAGTTTCCCGCCGAGCCGCCGCCGGCATGTTACCTGTGTGTGCTTTCCCAGCACCAGGTTATAGGAATGCGTCCAGGTGGCCTGGTGTTGAAGCAGGCTGTGAGAAGGGCACCGATCTGTTCAGCGGCTTCTGCTGGGGCTTCCTCACCATCTCTGGAATGTTGGCAGTGAGATTGTAAGTATTTATGGCCGCAAATGTAGCTGTGACCAAGGGGAGAGCTCAGCCAGGTGTCTCACTCCATGAACTTCCGGTCCCGCCCCTCCAAAGTTCTGCTTTATAACATCATATTTTATTTTTATTTTAGTTAGCCATTAAAAGGTATCAGAACTACAAAATTTTAATTTAGTTTCTCTCACTGAGAGCAATCATCCTCGTGAAGACTTACAGAAAATGTTTGACCTCTGTCATTGCCAACAAAGGATATATAACAAAATACTGAGATTAACTTTTGTCATTAACAAAATACTTATTTTCCACCATAATTTGCAAATAAAATCTTGCCAAATCAGACACGGTGATTTTCTGGATTTGTTTTCTCATTTTGTCTCTCATAGTTGTGGTCACCTATGATGTCAGTTACAGGCAAATCTCATCTTTATAAGGGGGAGAACTTGCACAATTGGTGGCTGAGTAAATACTTTTTTCCCCACTGTAATAATAATGTAGTGTGATGTCATCAGAATCTCTCACCTCTCCAGTAAGCCGGAAGAGGATCTCTAGGGTGAGGTGTAATATCCTCTCCGCCATCTTGTCCCTGTCCATATCCATCCTTCACGGGGCAATCAGGAGAATTCTCTTCTATAGAAGATCTCCACTGAGAGGATCCGATATTATAAGGACCTGAATGGGAAGGAGATGAGCCGATATGTAAAATACTGCAGATAATAAGGGAGGTGAGATATCACTTGGGTAGGGAAAAAAATTTCAACCTGAAATGTGCTATGTAAGTAGTAAAACCGACCAATAAAAGTAGCACATTATTTTGATAGGAATATAAATACAATGAAAAGTGATGAATTATCCATATTGCACCTAGAATGGTATCAATGAAAATGTCGACTCATCAAGAAAAAAACAAGTCCTCACTCAACTCCATTAACGCAAAAAGAATGATACCAGTGTCGGAAAATGGAGACTCAAACTGATTTTTTTTTTTTACAAAAGTGATTTTTATTCACCACTAGAGATGAGTGAACCTGAGGTTCAGGTTTCGGTACGAACTCAGACTTTTCCAAGAAGATGCAGAGATCGGATGCTTTACGTATGTAAACCACTCTTGCGAGCATCGCTGTGCTCGGGTACGCTTGGTGCCCAGCCCAGTGTGATGAGCCAGCAGGGTTTGATCGGCTCGCACTGGAGGTAACAACAGCGTGATCGGATGTAGTGTGCACTCGCTATGTTTTCACCATTTCACTGTACTTTAAATTGTTACTTAATTTCCAGCACATTTTATGGTAAAATGAAAAACTATGAGTCATCTTTAAAAAAAAATCCTGCATATGGCATGTGGGCAGAAAAATAAAAGAGCAGCACAGCAACAAACAAACATGTAGCAACGGAGAGGACGGCACAGATGGTTACTGCCTCTGCCTTGTCTGTAACTGTATATACAGCTCTGCGGTGCAATGCAGCTGGAACAGTAAGAGACCTGACATCAACAGAGATCTCTGTGTGAAAGCCCATCCACCATTGCTACTTGTCAACTGTAATTGTTTAGGGTCTGTTTTTTGGGGGGGTGGGGGAGGTGTTTGCTTTCTTTTGGGGGTGCCTGCTTTCTTTGATAAAAGTCCTGCTGTATTTTTTAACTTTTTTAGTTGCTTGAACATTTCCATATGGAACCACAAGTAGGGTTTATTTTTGGAGTAGGGCTATTATAACTTTTGCATTTAATATGCATTCTTTATTGTTTGATTTGCTGTACATGTTTCTTTACTAGGTTGTACTTCAGCTCCCTCTAGTGACCAAACTTTATCAGCACCAGTCTTGTTTTTCATGCCTCATTTCTCCTCCTGTCTGCGGTGCATTCTGGATAGGAAGTCTCCATTTTCTAATTACTCACATACTGAGGACATTCACCATTTTATCCCCCTTGTGATAGCATCGCTGGTAAGGAAATCTATGTTTGTTGCCATCTGCAGCTCTGGATTCTCTCTGCATTTACTAAGTTAGATTCAAGCTGCTTGTACATTTGTATGTATATTGTCAGGCTTCTGTATGTATGTTCCCTGCTGTATTATACACATGCTGATTGTACATCTCTCATTGTTCCTAGTTGTACCAAACACATTTAGCAACGTTTAATAAAAACAGGCTTCAAGCAACAGTCTCGTTATTAAGCTATGGTGGGTAAAGGTTTAGCTGCCTGTCAAGCTTCACACACCTCAGGGCCCGTGTAGGGAGGAGAGAACAAGGGTTTGTATTTTAAGTATATATATATATATATATATATATATATATATATATATATATATATATATATATATATATAATAAACACGTGAAATAGATCCCTCTGTGTGTAATGATTCTTTATAATATATAATAATAATAGTAATGATTATACTCGCACATCGCTAGACGTAAGATGAAAATAAAAAATACTTAAATACTGACACCCTCACTTTCCGAATCTGTGAAATATAGGAACATTATTTATGTTTGTTATATATTATATAGAGTCATTACACACAGAGGGATTTATTTCACGTTTATTTCTATTAATGTGGATGATTATGGCTTACAACCAATGAAAACCCAAAAGTCATTATCTCAGAAAATTAGAATAATTACCACAAAACACCTACAAAGGCTTCCTAAGTGTTTAAAATGGTCCCTTAGTCTGGTTCAGTTGGCTACATAATCATGGGGAAGACTGCTGACTTGACAGATGTCCAGAAGGCAGACATTAACACACTCCACAAGGAGGGTAAGCCACAAAAGGTCATTGCTAAAGAAGCCGGCTGTTCACAGTGTGCTGTATCCAAGCATATTAATGGAAAGTTAAGTGGAAGGAAAAAGTGTGGTAGAAAAAGGTGCACAAGCAACCGAGATAACCGCAGCCTTGATTGGATTGTTTAGAAAAAGCCATTGAAAAGTTTGGGGGAGATTCACAAGGAGTGGACTGCTGCTGGAGCCAGTGCTTCAAGAGCCACCACACACAGATGTACCCAGGACATGGGCTACAAGTTTCACATTCCTTGTGTCAGGCCACTCATGACCAATAGACAACGGCACTTGTATTATAACAATGTCCAGTCTTCAGTCATAGGGGTGGCACCGATGCGGTTTTAGTCACCGCGCTCTCGGCACTGACTTCTAATGCTGAGCCGCAGTCAGTCAGTGGCGGGATATATATGTGGTAAAAACAGACATTTATTTCCCTTTTCCCACCGGTATCACTCTCTACATCAGCAATAAAAACACGATGCTGAAGTTAATTTCTTTTTCGGATTATTTTTCTGTTGTGTTTTGTTTTTTTATAGGTTAACAACAAAACAGAAAAAAAATAAAAAAAATCACAATAATAAAGTACAATAGAGTGCAGAGCCCGGATGTGAAGACACTTAAAAGCAGCAAAAAAAGTATAATAAAATAAGTAAGGGTTAAATGACTTTGGCGACTGATCTCACACCACCATTACATAGTGATGTCTCGCATCAAACCCAGGTCACTCCAGCCCGGCCAAATGGGTTCTGGGCATCAGAACTGGCAGCAAGGTGAGCAAATATTTAAATCTGGGTAATTTAGCTAAGTAACTGGTGTTTTTAGGTGGTGAAATGACTTTGGGCCATTGATTTAACACCACTATTAGGCTAGGGCCCCACTTTGCGTTTCCACCTGCGGTTTTGGTGCTTTTTAGGTCCGTTTTGAGAAGCACCTTTTTCATGCCAAAAGGCATGCGTTTTGATTTCCCAGCAAAGTCTATGGAAAATGGGGATTTCTAGACCGCACTTTGCGTTTCTAAACGCTGCATTTAATTTGCATATTTTGTGGCAAAAACCATGCGTTCAAAGAAGCAACATGTCAGTTGTTTTTGCCATTTTAGGTGCGTTTTGCTAACATTGAAGTCAATGAGAAATGGCAAAAACCAAGATTCCTTCAAATTCCTGCGTTTTACCTGCTTTTCCAGTGCAGAAAACATGTTTTGGACTTCAAAAACGCATGCTTTTTGGACATCAAAATAATTATTTCATATGTCCCTTTACACACACACACATAGTCCGACAATTAAAAATAAGAAATTGAATAATTTATTGCAATTTTTCCATTAAATTTCATATTACCGGTATAATTTCATTAAATTAATCTATTTTCTTTATTTTTCACAAAAATATAGATTTGTTTCTTTTTTTCCAATTTTTTCATTGAGTTTGACTATTTAAACTTTATTTAGCAGTGTCATGATGTTCAAAACGCATCTAGCAAAACGCAGGTGGAAAAGCAGGTAAAAAGCACTGAAAACGCATTTAAAACGCGGTAAATACGCATGCGTTTTCAGTGCTAAATTTCTGAAAAAGGCAACTTTAGTCAAATCAATTAAGCCCAAAACGTGTGTTTAGAACTGCAAGTAGGAGAACGCAAAGTGGGGCCCTAGCCTTACATACATAGTGATGCCCTGCATCAAACTCAGGTCACTCCAGCCGGGCCAAAAGGGGTTATGAGCATGAGAACTGGCACCAAAGTGAGCAAATCGCCAATTCACCCAGATTTATATAAGTAACTGGTGTTCTGTAAAGTTCACTTCCGGCTGATGTAAATGGTTTTCTGGCATTAATTAGTAATCATAAAGGGAAAGCCGCCAATGTTCTCTGATTTCAGTCTATTCTCAAATTAGGCTATGTGCACACGCTGCGTTTTTATGACGCTGCGTTTTTGTGCGTTTTTGGCTGCTAAAAATGCACAAAAGCGCACCCGCGGCAAAAACCGCATTTTTACCGCGATTTGGTGCGGTTTTGGCTGCGTTTTTCTGCGTTTTTGATCTCTGCATTTTTCTGCGTTTTTCCAATGCATTGCATGGAGGGGAAAACGCAGAAAAACGCAGGAAAGAATTGACATGTCCATTTTTTTTTAAGCTAAAAAACGCAGCTTAAAAAAAAAGTTGTGTGCGGACAGCAAAAATGAAAACTCATAGACTTTGCTGGGGAAGCAAAGTCATGCAGTTTTCTGAGCAAAAACGCACCCAAAAACGCGCAAAAACGCTGTGAAAAACGCACTGTGTGCACATAGCCTAATTATGGTTTTACCTATATAGATCAGTGGCCCAAGGTCATTCAATCATTTCTTTGGTGCCACTTTGATGCTGATTTTTGTGCCAGTTTTATCATTTTTGTTGCTGCTTTTCAGTGTATTCACATCCGGGCTCCGCACTGCAGGGGATTATATTGTTGTCATTTTTTATTTTTGTTGCTAAAAACCGTTAAAAAAAAATTGTCGAAAAAGAAACCGACTTCAGCTTCGTCATAAAAGCAAAGAAACAATAAAGACGATGACAATAACATGAAAATGAAACCAAGAAAATCACGGAAAAAAGACACAAAAATTACTTGACTATTTGAACAAGGAAAAAGATTTTCACAGATCTTTAACCCCTTTATGACAGCCTAACGGATTAAAACGGCGACAGAAAAGGGAACTTATTCTAATCCGCAAAAAAAGTGTATAGCGTCGGAAAACCTCCGGGGTTTCAGCTACCTGGAGTAGTTGAGACCCTGGAGAGATCACGAGTCGAGCCAAAAAAAATGATTTATCTCCCACCTGGCATGATCAAACATGTCAGACGGGAGATAAATCTCCTCCCTCGGTCCCCCGGTGTGGCCAAAGTGCCACCCTGGTCCCACGCCCCTACCCGATCATCTAAAATTGCCATCGCGCACGCTGCATTTCTCCTCTGAGTTTTATCACATCTGACATGTCAGATGTGATATCAAAGTTCTCCCCAGGTCCAGCCAGGTCACCCCCTGTCAATCCCCGGTCTCCCGTTACCTCCTGCAGTGACGATCCCCTATGATCTCTCCTCTTCCTTCTTAAAAGATGATGGCCACTTGCACAGAGCGACTCTCAGCCGCCTCCCTGCTGGAAGTGACACTGAGCTTACTGCAGCTCACACTGTCGTGCTCTGGAAACATGGAGTGTGAGTGCAGCATTACTGCACCCACACTTCTCACATGGAGGGTTTGCACTTCCAGAAAAAGGGGGATACGTTCTCTGAGCATGCCCCCCATATTCTGGAAGGTCCAAAGTCGTCATGGGATTTCTATAATGGATTTCGGTGGACCGGATTTTTTTTCCTTTTCAATAAATTGGTGAAAGAGGGAATGTGTTGGGGTGTGTTTTTTTCAAATAATTTTCTTTTGTCTTTCTTTACTACTGACTAGATTAGTGATGTTGGGTATATGATGGATGCCGTGACATCATTAACCCCAACCCCATCAACCCCATTTATTCCCCCTGTTTGCCACCTGTCACGCTCACCGGCCCCCCTGCCATGCTCTCCGGCTCCCCTTCCACGCTCCCCGGCTCCTTTGCAAGGCGTCCCCCGCTCCACGGCCTCCATGCATACTCACCTGCGTCCTCCAGGCAACCCGATCCTCGGTCCCGGCGCCCATCTGCGATGCTGAACGCTCCTGCCTCCTGTGCACCGCTCCCTGCTCTGGCTTCTGGCACCCGGGCCTCGCGCATGCGCATTAGGGCGCGCGCGCGGTCATTGACCCTCTCTTAAAGGGCCAGCGTCCTCCAACAGGATATTGAAGATTCAGGTGCAGGGTATATAGGGGGTTCCTTTCCAAGTGGGCGGGGCCTGTTCTTCGTGTTTCCTAAGCTAGGAGTCAGGTCTTCCTGTGTTTTGCCTCGTACTCACATATCTCTCTTGTAGAGTCGTTCCTGCCTCGCCAACCGGTCCTGACGATTCCTGAACCACGAACGGTGACTGTCCGCCGTCTCGTCAGTCCCTACCGTCTCCGGATCCATGTGGTGACCCACCTCCTCGCTCCGTTGGTTCCGGATTCTGCCTGCCATCATCTCGGCCTCCGAACCTGAGCTCCGTCACCCCGACTGCCTTCAGAGACTCCGTGGTCCCAGGGACTTCTTCACTCCACTCCTCTGAACGGACTGTCCTGCTACCCATAGTGCTCCGGCTACCGGGCACCTCGCCCTCGGTGAGGTGTTCAGCCCAGTGGATCCACCTCCTGGGCCTACCCGTCCTCCCGGTCCTAACACCACCGCACCAGGGCAACGGGAAGAGTCGGGTGAAGTGCCAGGATTAGCGCATCTAATGGATGCGCCACTTCTGGGCGGCTGCAGCCTGCTATGTTTAAGTTGGGAAGGGCCAAATAACCATGTTCCTTCCCACCCTGAGAATACCAGACCACAGCTGTCGACTTTACCTTGGCTGGAAATCTAATTTGTGGTAGCCCAAAAAAAAACAACATGGGGAGACCTCCATTTTGGATTACCAGCCAAAGTGAAGCTGCCAGCTGTGGTCTACAGTTTGCAGCCATCTGCTTTAACCTAGCTGTTTCTTTTTTATTATTTATTTTTTTGGGCTAAATACAAGGTTAAACACCCTTTAGTGCCACATTAAAGTTACTAAAGGGTGCCAGCTTAGAATATGAAGGCTGTGAGACATTATATATGCGTTTGACGTCTATTTATCTAGCCATCTATCCATCCATCCATCCTAGCTTTTTAGGTTATGTGCCCACAATCAGGATTTGCAGCGGTTCGGACGCAGAGTGTTTTGATTGCGATGATGTTCAGTACAAGCACAGTGGAGGGATTTTTAGAAATCTCCTGCCCAAAGGGCTTCTTTTCTCTGCAGCATAAACTGACCAGCGGCGCGGCTTCCTGACACGCAGGATGTCAGTTTATGCTGTGGAGATGAGAGTGCTCTTCGCAGGGAGAATAAAGTCTGCAGCGGTCTGAAACCGGATCATGGGCACGGGCAGCTGCATTCTCGTGTGGACAACACTGGCATCTCCACAGGAGGGCTGACACTGTGTCCTAAACACAGTGTCGCCAGATTGTGGTCACATAGCCTAAAAGTGCGAAATTTGGCACTACAATTAGCAGAAAACATCAAAGGTAATTATAAGGCAATAAATCCAATTTTTGACAAGGTCTAGCTAAACTATTTAGATTAATTATCTCATGACAGTCATAGTGGGCAAGCTAAATGTCCCTAAAGGAAAACCATCCACTACCTGTCCATGGAGAAAAAACAAAAAAGCTAGCACTAAATGTGCACTACAGCACTAAAAATTCCAACTGTACTTATTATAAATTTGAGATTTTTGGCAAAAAAATTGAAATTTCTTGGAGATATAACAAGTTACACGCACCATTTCACAGCAGCTATGTCTCCAGCTATTCCTAAATGTCCTAACAATATATTGTGTAACCTTTCTGAACTAATACATATACATAAGTCATAAATCCAGATTTAGAGGCGCTTTATAGCTCCATTCCTCATGATTTGGGCTTGCAGGCAGTGAAACATTTTCTTGGAATGAGAGCAACTCAATTTGAAAAGCATAATCAATTTGTCATCAAACTAATGGAATATATTTTGACCCATAACTTTTTTTTCTTCAATAGGAATAATGACCACCAGCTCAGGGGCACTGTGATTGGGTGTTCCTGCGTCCCATTGTATGCAAATCTGTTCCTGGGCTGGTGGGAGGAGACCCTGATGTTATAACAACCATGCTCTAAATGGGTGGAACATATCACATATTGGGGCCTTTACATCGATGATGTCCTGGTCCTTTGGACTGGGACTGTCAGCTCGTTACATGAGTTTGTCAAAAATGTAAACACCGATAATATCAGTCTGTCCTTCATATGTGAGGTTGGCAGTGATAAACTGGCATTTTTGGATGTGTTGTTGGTCAGATGTGATGGGGGACAGATTCAGACCCAAGTATACTGTAAAGGCAACTAATAGCCTGCTTCATTGGACAATTCACCAACCTGAGCCCCTAAAAAGGGGAATACCAAGGGGGCAATACCTGAGGTTAAAATGTAACTGTTCCACTAATCAAATCTTTCATAGACAAGCAGGAGAGCTTCATCAGAGATTTATTCACAGGGACTATCCTATGCACACTTTGAAGAGCGCATATAGAAATGCAGTTTTATGTTATACAGAAAATTACAAATTTGACACTACAGCAACATTTTTGTGAAGTACCTATGGGTTCAAAATGCTCACTATACCCCTGAATAAATTTCTTGAGTGGTCTAGTTTCCAAAATGGGGTCACTTGTGGGGGTTTCTGCTGTTTAGGCACCTCAGGGGCCCTGCAAATGCGACATGGTGCCCGCAATTTATTTCAGCCAAATTTGCTTTCCAGAATTCTAATATTGCTCCTTCTGTTCTGGCTCCTCCCATTTGTCCAAACAGAGGTTTCTGACCAAATATGGGGTATCAACGCGCTCATAAGAAAGTGGGTAATAAACTTTGGGGCCACTTTTTGGCGTTACCTCTCGAAACCTGTCAAAGTGACACCGGTCAGAATTGCAAAAAATGGCAGAGTCATGAAGTACAAAACTGTCTCCGTCCTTAAGGGGTTAAACTGAATGTAAATGAGCCGGTCAGAAATAGCGGGAAACTGCTCCTGAACTGGTTAAAGTTGAAAATAGTCAAGACATGAAGGGGTTAATGATAATGATGACGCCAAAATAATAGAGACCCTGCACCTACCTCCACCTGCAGAGCCGCACACTAGATATATGGCTGCTCTGTCCTTACAGGACCTGTGATGATGTCACATGGAGGGGAGGAGTCAGGGGTCACATGATCAGCTCCTCAGTGTATGCAGGACTCTGCTGTGCTGGATGAGGGGAAGTTTATGTGTGGGGTCAGGAGGGATTTACAGTGTGGATGTAGCAGAGCCGTGTGCATACCTCCCAACCGTCCCGGATTCTGCGGGACTGCCACGATTTTAGAGGCGTTGCCCGCAGCCCTGCGGCTCACAGCTGATGTCCCGGCTCCTCCCCTCAGTGCAGTGAATAAATTAAATTATCATCAGCTCTGGATTGTCGGGGCGGCCAGGACCCAAACCTGTGGAACTGTGAGTTCATGGTTTTAAAGTCAGCAGCTCTACCTCTTAGCTACTGCCTGTATTGAAACAGATAGGAAGATTTTGTTATCTTGACCTCTATACTGCAGCAGAGACACCAGAAGCAGATTATTCAGCTGCAAAGATGGATGGAGGGATGGATGAATGGAGGGATGAATGGAGGGATAGAGGGAGGGATGGATAGATGATAGAGGGATGAATGGAGGGATGGATAGAGGGAGGGATAGAGGGATGGATGGGTGATAGAGGGATGAATGGAGGGATGAATGGAGGGCTAGAGGTAGGGATAGAGGGAGGGATGGATGGGTGATAGAGGGATGAATGGAGGAACAGAAGGAGGGATGGAGGGAGGGATGGATTGATGATAGAGGGATGAATGGATGATAGTGGGATGGATGGATGATAGAGGGATGGATGATAGAGGGATGAATGGAGGGATAGAGGGAGGGATGGAGAGAGGTATGGATGGATGATAGAGGGATGAATGGAGGGAGGGATAGAGGGATGGATGGGTGATAGAGGGATGAATGGAGGGATGAATGGAGGGATAGAGGTAGGGATAGAGGGAGGGATGGATGGGTGATAGAGGGATGAATGGAGGAACAGAAGGAGGGATAGAGGGAGGGATGGATTGATGATAGAGGGATGAATGGATGATAGTGGGATGGATGGATGATAGAGGGATGGATGATAGAGGGATATATAGATACATGACAGATAATAGATAGATACATACATGATAGTTAGAATCATAGATAGATAGATAGAATCATAGATAGATAGACTGTATCTCTTTGTAGGTGAAGGAAAGAGTCAGATTCATTTGTTCCCATAAAACTACTATAAAAAAAATGAGGAAAAAAATACAAATACAATTTTTTTTTTTATCTTCACCACCTTGGATTCAAACCAGCAGCGTTCAAAACTTGTGTCCAGCAGCCTCCTAGCTTTCCTAGCTGCTCTAGCTGTTGAGCCACTAGGATTGATGATGTCAGAAGGAGAATTTTACATAAATGAACCTAGAATGCAGCCTCTTACACAGTCGATTACACAGGACACAGCTCCATTGTACACAGCAGTGTCTCTATCTCATCTCCTGTATTCTAGAGGGAGAGGAAAAGAGGATTTTTTTTTTCTTCTAATAAAATTACTAAAAATAATAAAAAAATAGAATAATGTAATTTTATTACACTTTTTTATAAAATAATAAACATCACAAATCAGCAAATAACATGGACATATTTGGTGTCCCTGTAATCATAATGACCCGAACAACACAGCGATCAGATTATTGATGGGGATCGGTAAATGGCGGGAAAAAAATGGCGCAATTTATTATTTTTCTTTATTAAAACCCATAAAAAAAGTAATAAAAATGTATCACTGAGCCGTGTTCACACATAGCGAAAATGCTGCATTTTTTTCTGCAGGTGTCCGCGCCATGAGCGCAATAACAATCTCCTCTGATTATTGCGTCTGCGGTATTTTTTATGCATTGTCGCTTTATTTGATACATGTTTGTTGCTGATGTGAATCCTGAAGCTTATAAAGAATGAAACACCAAATCCGCACAGTTCAGCAGTGACTTTCCACGCACCAGGGGCGGAGATTTCATCACGTCTCATCCACTTTGCTTGGACATTAAGTCCGTGTTCACATGTAGTGTAAATGCTGCATTTTTTTCTGCTGTTTTTTGCACATTTATTCTGCTGTGTTTAATTGTCCAAGTAAAGTGGATGTGATTCCATATAAAGACACCACTGAATTCTGCGGTTTTCGGGGGGTTTTTTCTCTGGAGGTTTCTATGTGGAGCTTAAAAAAATGCAGGAAAAAGCATCTCTACAATAAAAACACTTAAAAACGCAGATTCACATCTGAACCAAAAACACATTAAATAATGGAGAAAAGGCAGAAAAAATGCAGCAAAAATGGACAAACCAGAGAAGATCGTTATTATGTAGTTTAGTGCAGACAGAAACAAAAAGAAACAGAATTTATGCAGCGTGTGAACACGGCTTTATAGGCACAAATAAGCAACATGTCATATAGTGACACATAGAAATATAAAAAAATTCTGACTGCTATGAATATGAATGAACAGTCCGGGACATCTGCTGAATGACCCTTACTGCCAAATGGGTGTGGCTAGGGGTGTGGCTAGGGGCATGGTCAAAATTTGCCCTCTTTCCTTTCTTAAAAAGTTGGGAGATATGGTGTAGTCCTATATTGGCGTGCACACACTGAAGCGCGGTGTTAGTGGACAGTTATAGTAAACCTCTGTTGCATATGTATGTGACCCCCTGTTGCATATGTATGTGACCCCTTCAAACTCATTTCAATCTTTGCTAAATTGAATTCTTTATTGATAAATTCAGGTGAGGAGAAGATTTGTTGAGCGACTTTACAAGAAAAACGTTTGGACCTGATCGGTCTTGATCACAAGTCGCTGAAAATGTGTGTATGACGTATATGGAGCAGAGTCGCATGTGTACAATGTGTACGGGACAGTGCCATGTGTGTACAATATCTATGTAGTGGAGCTGTGTATGTATCAGAGCCATGTGTGCATGACGTGTATGTAGCGGAGCCGTGGGTGCATGACGTGTATGTAGCGGAGCCATGGGTGCATGATGTGTATGTAGTGGAGCCGTGTGTGCATGATGTGTATGTAGTGGAGCCGTGTGTGTACAACGTGTATGTAGTCGATACCCTCCTTTACCACTTTATTAGTTCCCAAAACACCCGTGCAGGTCCAACATAATCGACACAAGGTGCCATAATGATTCAAGCTCTGCTACATGTAGTTAGAGTGCGTTATCATGGCACATGACCACCCGCTGTGAGGTTCAGGCAGAGAATGAGCAGCGATCAGTGATGACGTCACTCAGGTTAGCCGTGGCCACAGCTGGAGGTTCCCATGGTCCACCACCTGGGACCGCAGGTAACTTGACCTCAGATGACTTCAGTGACCTCACCTGAGTTCATTCACCACTCATCATGCGACTCACTCAGTCTCTGCCTGAACATCACAATGTACGTAGGAAATACTGTGGATAGAAGTGCAGAATATGGTCTTACCAGGTAAGGTAAGAAATAAGGCAAGGTCATTTATTTCACCTATTAGGGTTGTGCCAGTCACAACTCCTAAGTGCACATAAAAGATGGCGGCAGCAGCAGCACTGGAAAGCTAATTCAGACATAACGGGGGAGAGATCGGGTGTATGCCGCACTATCACCAGAAAATCAGATGTTGATTATTTAATCTCTTTATGCCTTTATTCAGGTCGATGCGTTTCAGAGGACTCTGTCTCCTTCATCAGGACATCAAGGAAAACTACAGTCTACTACAGAGGAAAGAAACTACAGTGCCTACAAGTAGTATTCAACCCCCTGCAGATTTAGCAGGTTTGATAAGATGCAAATAAGTTAGAGCTTGCAAACTTCAAACAAGAGCAGGATTTATTAACAGATGCATAAATCTTACAAACCAACAAGTTATGTTGCTCAGTTAAATTTAATAAATTTTCAACATAAAAGTGTGGGTCAATTATTATTCAACCCCTAGGTTTAATATTTTGTGGACTAACCCTTGTTTGCAATTACAGCTAATAATCGTCTTTTATAAGACCTGATCAGGCCGGCACAGGTCTCTGGAGTTATCTTGGCCCACTCCTCCATGCAGATCTTCTCCAAGTTATCTAGGTTCTTTGGGTGTCTCATGTGGACTTTAATCTTGAGCTCCTTCCACAAGTTTTCAATTGGGTTAAGGTCAGGAGACTGACTAGGCCACTGCAACACCTTGATTTTTTCCCTCTTGAACCAGGCCTTGGTTTTCTTGGCTGTGTGCTTTGGGTCGTTGTCTTGTTGGAAGATGAAATGACGACCCATCTTAAGATCCTTGATGGAGGAGCGGAGGTTCTTGGCCAAAATCTCCAGGTAGGCCGTGCTATCCATCTTCCCATGGATGCGGACCAGATGGCCAGGCCCCTTGGCTGAGAAACAGCCCCACAGCATGATGCTGCCACCACCTTGCTTGACTGTAGGGATGGTATTCTTGGGGTCGTATGCAGTGCCATCCAGTCTCCAAACGTCACGTGTGTGGTTGGCACCAAAGATCTCGATCTTGGTCTCATCAGACCAGAGAACCTTGAACCAGTCTGTCTCAGAGTCCTCCAAGTGATCATGAGCAAACTGTAGACGAGCCTTGACATGACGCTTTGAAAGTAAAAGGTACCTTACGGGCTCGTCTGGAACGGAGACCATTGCGGTGGAGTACGTTACTTATGGTATTGACTGAAACCAATGTCCCCACTGCCATGAGATCTTCCCGGAGCTCCTTCCTTGTTGTCCTTGGGTTAGCCTTGACTCTTCGGACAATCCTGGCCTCGGCACGGGAGGAAACTTTCAAAGACTGTCCAGGCCGTGGAAGGCTAACAGTAGTTCCATAAGCCTTCCACTTCCGGATGATGCTCCCAACAGTGGAGACAGGTAGGCCCAACTCCTTGGAAAGGGTTTTGTACCCCTTGCCAGCCTTGAGACCCTCCACGATCTTGTCTCTGATGGCCTTGGAATGCTCCTTTGTCTTTCCCATGTTGACCATGTATGAGTGCTGTGCACAAGTTTGGGGAGGGTCTTAATTAGTCAGAAAAGGCTGGAAAAAGAGATAATTAATCCAAACATGTGAAGCTCATTGTTCTTTGTGCCTGAAATACTTCTTAATACTTTAGTGGAACCAAACAGAATTCTGGTGGTTTGAGGGGTTGAATAATAAATGACCCTCTGAATAAACTTTTCTCAATTTAAAAAAAATAAAAAATAAAAAGAAATAACATTATTTTTTGCTGCAGTGCATTTCACACTTCCAGGCTGATCTACAGTCCAAATGTCACAATGCCAAGTTAATTCCGAATGTGTAAACCTGCTAAATCTGCAGGGGGTTGAATACTACTTGTAGGCACTGTATATATATATACATACAGATACATCAGAGCACCGCCCGCTGTATTTCAAATTCTGGTGGGACAATCGACTTATCAAATAACAGCAACAAGATTTAAAGCATAATTTATTAAAAGACTACTTTAAAAGTCCTGGAAGTAACAAATATCGCAACAATATAGAAATTACAAAACAAAAACCATAAAGGAAAAAGAAAAAAGGAATAATGCAAAAATATTTATTGGAAATATAACAGAATGCTGAGAGTCTAGAACTGTGGGATTTACTGGGGATCGTAGTAATACACTGGCTGGTGGTGCTATCCACAGCCCTATATAGGGGATCAGGATAAACAATGGGAAGATAAGAAAGGTTATGGTATATTTTGTGTTAAAAATGGGGGGTCTATTGAAAAACTAAATTAATAATGATATTACAGAAATAGAAAAAAAATAAATAAAAATTATTAAAAACCTTGAATCTCACAATCGTGTATTATTTATCAAAGGGAAAAAGGGAAAAAGTGAAGAAAAATAAAAAATTGCTTGTGTATAGTGATGGGTTGTGCAAAAATTGATATCCAGTGCGAATGTTCAGAGACCACGAGCAGAAATGTCCTTATGGGTAAGAAGTGTTGTGAGGTTTCATATACACTGTGTGCAGAATTATTAGGCAAGTGAGTATTTTGATCACATGATACTTTTTATACATGTTGTCCTACTCCAAGCTGTATAGGCTGAGAGCCAACTACCAATTAAGTAAATCAGGTGATGTGCATCTCTGTAATGAGGAGGGGTGCGGTGTAATGACATAAACACCCTATATAAGGTGTGCTTAATTATTAGGCAACTTCCTTTCCTTTGGCAAAATGAGTCAGAAGAGAGATTTGACGAGCTCTAAAAAGTCCAAAATTGTGAGATGTCTTGCAGAGGGATGGAGCAGTTTTGAAATTGCCAAACTTTTGAAGCGTGATCACCGAACAATCAAGCGTTTCAAGGCAAATAGCCAACAGGGTCGCAAGACGTGTGTTGGGCAAAAAAGGTGCAAAATAACTGCCCATGAATTGAGGAAAATCAAGCGTGAAGCTGCCAAGATGCCATTTGCCACCAGTTTGGCCAGATTTCAGAGCTGCAATATTACTGGAGTATCAAAAAGCACAAGGTGTGCCATACTCAAGGACATGACCAAGGTGAGGAAGGCTGAAAAACGACCACTTTTGAACAAGAAACATAGGATAAAACGTCAAGACTGGGCCAAGAAATATCTTAAGACTGATTTTTCAAAGGTTTTATGGACTGATGAAATGAGAGTGACTCTTGATGGGCCAGATGGATGGGCCAGAGGCTGGATCAGTAAAGGGCAGAGAGCTCCACTCGCCAGCAAGGTGGAGGTGGGGTACTGGTATGGGCTGGTATCATCAATGATGAACTTGTGGAACCTTTTCGGGTTGAGGATGGAGTGAAGCTCAACTCCCAGACCTACAGGCAGTTTCTGGAAGACAACTTCTTCAAGCAGTGGTACAGGAAGAAGTTGGTATCATTCAAGAAAAACATGATTTTCATGCAGGACAATGCTCCATCACATGCATCCAACGACTCCACAGCGTGACTGGCCAGTAAATGTCTAAAAGATGAAAAAAAAATGACATGGCCCCCTTGCTCACCTAATCTGAACCCCATAGAGAACCTGTGGTCCCTCATAAAATGTGAGATCTACAGGGAGGGAAAACAGTACACCTCTCGAAACAGTGTCTGGGAGGCTGTGGTGGCTGCTGCACGCAATGTTGATCGTAAACAGATCAAGCAACTGAAAGAATCTATGGATGATAGGCTGCTGAGTGTCATTATAAAGAAAGGTGGCTATATTGGTCATTATTTTTTTTGGGTTTTGTTTTTGCATGTCAGGAATGTTTATTTCTAAATTTTGTGCAGTTATATTGGTTTACCTGGTGAAAATAAACAAGTGAAATGGGAATATATTTGGTTTTTATTAAGTTGCCTAATAATAAGACAATTTCCTCTCTCATATGGTAAGAGAGGGGAGATAATTTGCTAGATCTGGCCCTGTCAAATAGATCGGATACAATTTCAGATCTACAGGTACGGGAGCACTTGGGCACCAGCGATCATAATATGGTAAGCTTCAAGTAATATTCAATAGAACATTTTAAAGGGGGAAATGCTAAAACCTGGAATTTTAGGAAAGCTGATTTCAACACATTAAGGGAAGAGCTTAAATGTGTAGATTGGGACAAAGTCATGGTAACTGGGGATACTGAACATAAATGGGGAAAGTTTAAGGATATACTGCTAGAGTCCTATAAAAAACGTATACCATCTGGTAATAAAATGTCCAGGAATAAAAAGAAACCACTATGGATAAATAACACTGTACAAAGTATAATAAAACAAAAACAAAGGGCGTTTAAAATCTTAAAGGCTGAGAATACAGAAATAGCATTTCAGAAGTATAAAGATATCAATAGGAAATGCAAAAAAGAAATCAAGCAAGCAAAACTAGCTACTGAAAGAAAAATCGCCAATGACATTAAAATAAATCCCAAAATCTTTTATAAAATACATTAATGCCAAAAGGTAAACAAAGGATAGTATTGGCCCCTTAAAATATAATAACAAGTTAGTTATAGAGGACAAACAAAAGACTGAGATATTAAATAGGCATTTCTCATCTGTGTTCACCAAGGAACTGTCTGTACCAAGGATCATTCAACAAGTGAAAAATCAAAGTTCACCACCCGATATAATTAATTTAACACAAGAAGAAGTATGCCTACATCTGAGTAAATTAAACATTGACAAATCCCTCAGGTCAGATGGCATTCATGCACGAATATTGAGGGAATTGAGCTCCGTAATCGACAGACCGCTGTATCTCATCTTTTTAGACTCGCTTGTAACAGGGTTGGTGCCTCAGGATTGGAGAATTGCTGATGTGGTACCGATATTTAAGAAAGGTAAGAGGGTAGATCCAGGCAACTACCGTCCAGTAATTCTGACATCAGTAGTATGCAAAGTTTTTGAGGGCATTTTAAGGGAAGACATGCAAAAATATATTGCAGAAAATAATATAATAACTGACAGACAGCATGGATTCATGAAAGATAAGTCATGTCTAACCAACCTGTTGGGGTTCTATGAGGGGGTAAGTGCAAACCTGGATATTGGTAATGCAGCTGATGTGATTTATTTGGACTTTGCAAAGGCATTTGTAACTGTACCACATAATAGCCTTATACTAAAGCTCCAGAAGCAAGGACTAGGGGAAACTATATGCAACTGAGCAAGGAATTGGCTAAAAGATAGGAAACAAAGAGTCGGTCACAAATGGTATATTCTCTAACTTGGTTATAGTCAGCAGTGGGGACCGCAGGGATCTGTGCTAGGACCGATTCATTTTAATCTCTTTATTAATGACCTTGTGGATGGGATTGATAGTAAAGTGTCAGTCTTTGGTGATGACACCAAACTATGTAGGATATTAAAAACTGACCTTGATAGTACAATATTACAAAAAGATCTGGATAAGATGTCAGAATGGGCAGATACTTGGCAAATGAGATTTAATGTTGATAAATGTAAAGTAATGCACCTACAGTGCTGGCCAAAAGTATTGGCACCCCTGCAATTCTGTCAGATAATACTCAGTTTCTTCTTGAAAATTATTGCAATCACAAATTCTTTGGTATTATTAACTTCATTTATTTTGCTTGCAATGAAAAAACACAAAAGAGAATGAAACAAAAATGAAATCATTGATCATTTCACACAAAACTCCAAAAATGGGCCAGACAAACGTATTGGCACCCTTAGCCTAATACTTGGTTGCACAACCTTTAGCCAAAATAACTGCGAACAACCGCTTCCGGTAACCATTAATGAGTTTCTTACAATGCTCTCCTGGAATTTTAGACCATTCTTCTTTGGCAAACTGCTCCAGGTCCCTGAGATTTGAAGGGTGCCTTCTCCAAACTGCCATTTTGAGATTTCTCTACAGGTGTTCTATGGGATTCAGGTCTGGACTCATTGCTGGCCACTTTAGTAGTCTCCAGTGCTTTCTCTCAAATCATTTTCTAGTGCTTTTTGAAGTGTGTTTTGGGTCATTGTCCTGCTGGAAGACCCATGACCTCTGAGGGAGACCCAGCTTTCTCACACTGGGCCCTACATTATGTTGCAAAATTTGTTGGCAGTCTTCAGACTTCATAATGCCATGCACACGGTCAAGCAGTCCAGTGCCAGAGGCAGCAAAGCAACCCCAAAACATCAGGGAACCTCCGCCATGTTTGACTGTAGGGACCGTGTTCTTTTCTTTGAATGCCTCTTTTTTTTTTCCTGTAAACTCTATGTTGATGGCTTTTCCCAAAAAGCTTTACTTTTGTCTCATCTGACCAGAGAACATTCTTCCAAAACATTTTAGGCTTTCTCAAGTAAGTTTTGGCAAACTCCAGCCTGGCTTTTTTATGTCTCGGGGTAAGAAGTAGGGTCTTCCTGGGTATCCTACCATACAGTCCCTTTTCATTCAGACGCCGACGGATAGTACGGGTTAACACTGTTGTACCCTCGGACTGCAGGGCAGCTTGAACTTGTTTGGATGTTAGTCGAGGTTCTTTATCCACCATCCGCACAAACTTGTGTTGAAATCTCTCGTCAATTTTTCTTTTCCTTCCACATTTAAGGAGGTTAGCCACAGTGCCATGGGCTTTAAACTTCTTGATGACACTGCACACCGTAGACACAGGAACTTTCAGGTCTTTGGAGATGGACTTCTAGCCTTGAGATTGCTCATGCTTCCTCACAATTTGGATTCTCAAGTCCTCAGACAGTTCTTTGGTCTTTTTTCTTTTCTCCATGCTCAATGTGGTACACACAAGGACATAGGACAGAGGTTGAGCCAACTTTAATCCATGTCAACTGGCTGCAAGTGTGATTTAGTTATTGCCAACACCTGTTAGGTGCCACAGGTAAGTTACAGGTGCTGTTAATTACACAAATTAGAGAAGCATCATATGATTTTTCAAACAGTGCCAATACTTTTGTCCACCCCCTTTTTTATGTTTGGTGTGGAATTATATCCAATTTGTCTTTATGACAATTTATTTTTATTTTTTTCATTGAAGACAAATTAAATGAAGATAATAATACCAAAGAATTTGTGATTGCAATCATTTTCAAGAAGAAACTGAGTATTATCTGACAGAATTGCAGGGGTGCCAATACTTTTGGCCAGCACTGTAGGACGGAGTAATCCTATAACTGCGTATACATTAAATAGAAGTAAACTCGGGACTACAGAACAGGAGAAGGACTTGGGTATTCTCATTACAAATAAGCTGAGCAGCAGCACTCAATGTCAGGCAGCAGCTGCTAAAGCAAACAAGATTCTAGGGTGTATAAAAAGAGAGATTAGATCCCGTGATCCCAACGTATTGTTACCCCTCTATAAATTACTTGTAAGGCCACATCTGGAATCTGGGATCCAGTTTTGGGCTCCACATTTTAAAAAGGACATTCAGAAGTTAGAGTCAGTTCAAAGGCGGGCAACTGGACTACTACAAGGAATGGAAGGCCTCCCATATGATGAAAGTTTGATAAAGTTAGATATGTTTAGCTTAGAAAAAAGAAGTTTCAGAGGAGATCTCATTTATATGTATAAATACATGTGTGGTCAATATAGAGGACTGGCACATGGCTTATTTCTTCCAAAGACAATACTAAGGACCAGGGGGCACTCACTGCGAGTGGAAGAAAAGCGATTCCGACAGCTAAATAGGAAAGGGTTCTTTACAGTTAGAGCAGTCAGACTGTGGAATGCCCTACTACAAGAGGAAGTAATGGCACATACTATAATAGCTTTTAAAAAAGGGCTGGATGATTTCCTCAGTACACACAACATTGTTGGTTATAAATGACTTAGTGACCAAATGTAGAACAGGTGGAGGAAGGTTGAACTAGATAGACCTAGGTCTTTTTTTCAACCTAAGTAACTATGTAATTCTGCATAGTAATAGTTACCTGCACACCCAGATATCCTCCTAAGATAGCCAAATCTAAAAAGCCCCACTCCATCTTCCAAAAATATTAAGGTTTGATATTTATGAGTCTTTTGGGTTGACTGAGAACATAGTTGTTGATCAATAATAAAAAAATCCTCTAAAATACAATTTGCTTAATAATTCTGCACATGGTATAGTAGTGCAGACATAATATACAGTGTGTGTGTGTGTGTGTGTATGTGCAGAGATCACGTGCGGCAATCGTACATATGAGGTTAACATACTAGAAGTTCATATAAACAAAAAAAGCAATATGGGAAAATTAAATTTATTTTTTTTGGATAAAGGCCCTAAACAGACCCAGTTAGAAGCCGTGGAGGTGGAGGTCCTCCTGCAGGTTTTTTTTTATTTTTTTATAACTGAATATTTTATTGAATTTTTCAAAAGAAACAAAGAGAAAATACATGGATATGGCCCGCAAACGTGAGCAGTAATTTTAAACCATAAATCAGGACACACATCATATTATCCATTGATATATTAGAAACAAAGAATGTGACAAGACAGACAATACAATACTAGACAAGGAGACATAAGGGAAGGAGGGAACGGAATAGGGAGGATGAGTATATCAAACTTCCATCAGGACCATGCTGAGCAATGATTCTTTATTGGCCCCGTAAGCATCCCAAAGGGACCAAACACTCTCAAAATTATCCACCATGTTATTTGACATTGCGGATAGATACTCCATCCTCCTCACATCATGGAGATGATTAAGTGAGGGCGGATGGGCTAACCTCCAGTTACGGGCATACAGACACCTGGCTGCTGTGGTTATATGTAACAGTAACCGCTTCACTCTCCTCCCCAACTGGACAGGTGGAATATTCAATAGATAGAATTTAGGATCTAAGGTATCTTAAGATCAGCTACTTTGTAAATAAGGGATTGTACCAACTTCCAGAAGCATTGGATAATTGGGCATACCCAGAATATGTGCGGTATATCTCCCCCTGTAGTACCACATCTCCAGCAGTTATCAGGCATAGCCGGATTTAGTTTATGTAGTAGTGATGGGGTGTGATACCAATACATGAGTAATTTATACTGGTTTTCCTTATAGACATAGCACGAGGATGTTTTTTCGGCAGTATCCCAAATCCGTTTCCACATACATAAGGGAATGGTCTCAGCAAGGAAATCCTCCCATTTACTCATACATGTATGATTTGGCTTGTCTTCTGGGTAGGGAGTAATTAAAATGCGACATATGTCCGAAATAAGGCCCTTGGTGGAGACCCCAGCTCTACATAATCTTACAAAGAGTGTAGGGTAGAGACTTCTAGGGAGGAAAAAAGGGAGCGCATCAGGTGTCTAACTTGTAGGTACCTATATTGGCAGATGCCAGGGAAAGTTAGCAACTATGGTGGCGTAGGGGAGAAGGACCTTGGAGTGTGCGTCTACTATGTCAGCAAAACAAAAGACCTTCCATGTCTTAGTCACAGCACCTTGCATACCATCTGGCATCTTGGGGTTAAAAAGAAAGGAAGTCAAAGGAGAGCGTTCAGATTTTAGTGTTTAAATTTTTTTACACAGCAATCCCAGATCTTCTTAGTGAAGGCTATAGGGCCCAGGGTATGTGGGTCACGCTTATTAGATGAGGTACCCCAGAGATAAGAGTTGGAATGCGTTGGGGCTAGCCATAACTTCTCTATTTCCATCCATCTAGAGAAAGCACAGCGATTAGACCATGCAGGGATGTGACGTAAGTGTACTGCCTAGTAATATTTAGTTATATCAGGGACCCCCAGTCCTCCCCTCAGTCTACTGTCAAGCAAAGTCATTTTTTTAATTCTATGTCTCTTATGGGCCCAAACGAATTGAAGTATAATGGACTGTATATTGCGTAACTCTTTGTATGGTACACACACCGGAAGGGTCTCGAATAAATAAAGCAGCTTTGGCACAACAGACATTTTGACTGCAGAGATTCTTTCAAATAAAGACAGTGGGAGCTTGTGCCAATTGAGTAGGAGTCTTTTTAGTTCAGTAAATAACCTAGGATAGTTATGTTGATATAAGAGCTTATACTTAGATGTTAGTTGTATCCCCAAGTAAGTCAAGGATGTATCTTTCCATTTATAGTTGTCACCTGCGGAATATTAAGGGGTAGAGCCTCCATTTTGCTCTGATTGACCTTATACCCTGACAGCCTTCCAAATTGTAATAATAGAGTATGCAAATTCAGAACGGTGATATGTGGATGGGACAATATCAATAAAACATCATCTGCATATAAAGATAACTTAAACTCTTCGTTTCGCACCAATACCCCACGGATATTAGGGTCCATGTGTGACGCCCTGGACCCCAGGGGTCACAGGTAACAACACCTACCACATTACAAACACACCCCCATTCCCTGTGAGGACACAACCATCACCCGGAAAGGAGACCTGATGCCTCCCTTAGGGCCAGTAGGGCACACCAGGTGGGCGGAGTCAGGAAGAAAGGCACGCCCACCGAGGAGACTACTGTCCTGAGGCAGGAAATACAAACAGAGGAGTCTAGACAGTGACAGTGAGAGGAGCAGAGCTGTCAGGGACCCGGGTAGGAGCCTGGGACCCTTGAAACGTCAGGCAGGCAGATGGTGGTGGCCGTCTGCAGGAGTACCGGTACAGCAACCGGCGGAACCGTAGGGACCGGGCCAGGGTTGGTGCTCGCCGGCCCTGAACCGGGGAGTCAACCGTGTACCGGAGCACCAGAAACCGGGTACTCAGACCCCGTCCTAGCTTAGAAGCCACTGAGTATAGGCAAATTGATTGATTGCTGGCTGGACCTCACGGGTTCATCCACACCCAAAGTCCCGAAAGAAGGCAAAAGCCCACCGATACCGGGTGAGTGCCACCGCCAAGGGCCAAACATCCAACGGGCCAGCGCCTGCGGGCAACCGAGGACTCCTCCGGCAGCTCAACGCCGGGGAGCGGGCTACCACTGCCCAGGCAGGGGAGCCGAAAAACCACAACAAGAGGTGCAAGGGAAAGGGGCCACCATCAACCTCACAGGGGACATCAGCAGCCGGCTGCGGGACCCGACCATAACCGAACTTTGGTTTACCAGTGACTCTGAGTGTGAATTAATCGTGAGTACACCAGTGCCATCCGGGCACGACACTGCACCGCAGCACGGCACCCTGCACCCCGACAACAACCCCGTCGCCATCAGTCTCCTACCAGCTCCCCACCGGGCCCCGGGACACACCGTCCCTACCCACGGAGGGGCTAACATCTAGGCTGCGGCCGCAACACCGATCCCGGACGAGCCCACCTTCACTCCAGCCGCAGCGGTGGTGCATCCCGTCACGACCCGTAGGATGACAACGCGGCCCACCCGGCTGCGCGCCTCGTCCCACACCACCACCACCCCATTGCCTCCCCTTTAACAGAGCGATGTGGCCCCCGGTCCGGAGGCACTCGTGCCACCAACAACCCGAGCCCGGACCTCGAGCGGATCGGCCCGAGCAGCGGAGAAGCGGCCGGGCCCCTCTCAGGGCAGTACACATGCGAACTGCAACAGCCAATGGCTCAATGCACATAACAAAGAGAAGGGGGGACAAAGGACGAGTGCCGCTGTGTATCTGAAACGGTTAGGATGTGGCATAAGGAAGCTTGACCGAAGCTGAGGGGCACGAATATAGACTTTTCAGGGCAGTAATAAATGCACCCGAAATTCCAAAATTCCAAACTGAGAAGGAGTGCCTCATTCTCTGTCTTATTGACAACCTCCACTAAGTCAATAATCTTCCTGGTGTTGTCCCCTCCCTGTCTGTGTGTCGCCCACCCGCAGCGGTCGCCTCAGGGACTTCACTCCACCTTCTGGAATGCCGCAGGGAGACTCCACTTGGTCACTTCTGGTTGCAAGTATGTCAGGTTTATTTACATGGGAGTCGTGACGCCACTCACGGTTTGTGGTCAGGGTTATGGGAGACCGCCACTGCAGGTTTAACGAGCTTCTGGGGCTGATGGTATCTGCAGTCTGGATGGTGTGACCTCCCGTGAGGCTGGCCCCAGGGGCTCGGGTGTGTGCGTGTAGAACCACAGGACGCAGAGTAACTCAGTCTCAGGCAGAAAGTCTTTCAACTTGTTTACTCACTTTTTGCTGGTTTCTGAGGTACCCGGGCGATGCTGTGATTATACCAGGTGGAATCAGGTATCGTTCAGGCTTTTATAAGGGTAACCGCTGACTTGCCTTCCTAGCACTTCTTGTTTCAAGACAACTCCAGACTTAAAGTACCGTGGGATTCATCCAGGGAAGTCGCTACTGCCTTTTCTCCCCTTTCTGGCCCGTTTGCTGGCAGCGTGGACCAAGGAAGATGGCTCCAGGCTCGATCCTCCTTATGGGCACCCTCGTTGTTGCTGAGGCTCGGACTCTGTTTTGGTTAGTAGGGAACCTCTAGTCCCCTCACCTGCAGGATTTAGCAGACCACTAAATGGATGTCTGGCCCTGAGGGGCCTGTCCCCCGTGCTCGTCTCCTTACTGCTCTCTCTCATCAGGTGTCTTTCAGACCGACTGTGTAGTGACCTTCTCCCACGCAAATGGCTACTCCACGTGCAGGGTCTGACCAGCGTGTCCGTGAGACTGCATCTCTCAGCAACCTCACACTACACTCTCTCAGACTGGCTCACTCCTCCACCTCCTTTCCTTTTCTGCCACTGCAACCTAGCTTCCAGCCCCTACTCTTCACCCCTTGATGAAAATTGAAGGCACGCCCCCTCTTGGGTCTGCCCAAGGGTTCCCTCTAGTGTGTGGGAGGCCTGGTTGCTATGTGTCTGTGCGTACACACCCTATTCCAGCCTTCAGGATTACCTGTTAGTACTGACCCAGCATGGGTGCAGTACCCAGTGGCGCCTGACTAGGTCAGGGACGCCACATCTACATGGGACAAAACCCACCTGGTCTTTATGTATTAGGTGAGGGAGTAGGACCGAAAGGCGTAGGGCCAATAATTTAGTACAATTTTTTAAATCAGCATTAAGGAGTGCTATAGCCCTGTAATTGACACATTCCATAGCATCCTTCCCTGGTTTGTGTATAAGTGTAAGGCCAGTTTCACACGTCAGTGAAAAACACTGATGTTCTTCACTGACGTGTAAAACACGCACATGCCCCTCCATGTTCCATAATTGACGGCACACGTGGGTTGTCCATGTGCAATCCGTGATCCGTGATCCATGATCCGTGATTGCATATGGACATTACTCACCTGCCTTCGCTCCTGCTGTCCATGGTGCTGAACTCCTCGGCTCTGCAGCGTCCGCCCACTACTCTCAGCACATACTTCCGGGTCGGCTGTTCCTGCTTTCATGAATATTCATGAGCCGGAAAGGAACTGCAGAGAGCAGAGGCTGCACAGCGCGTCGCTGGCAAGGTGAGTGGAACATGTTTATTATTTTATATGTCAGCGTTTTTCTGGTACGTGTTTCACAGATCACACATGGATCACACCACAGTGTGGTCCGTGGGTCATCAGTGATGCCAGAAAAAAACTGACTTGTCTCTGTGCAGAATCACGGCCACGCATGTACGCTGCACGGAGACACGTACAGTGAAAAATCACTGATGTGTGAGAAGACCCATTGATTATAATGGGTCTGCGTATATCAGTGATTCTGGTACGTATAAAAAAAAAGCACATACATACCAGATTCACTGACGTGTGAAGGGGGCCTAATATATGAATGAAACATTCTTGTGGGTATAGGGGAGCCCATGAGGAAACCATTAAATAGTTTAACTAAATAGGGGGTGAGTCAATCCGCAAATGCCTTGTAATAGAAGTACGTCAGACCGTCTGGACCCAGTGACCTCCCATTAGGAAGTAATTTAAGCCCCTCTCCCACCTCTTCACTTGTGATTTATTTATTCAGTGTATATATAGCATTCCTAGTAAGAGTAGGTAGCTTACACTGCTCGAGAAAAGAGTGAATCAATTCTCTCTGTTTTCCTGGGTCTGTGGGAAGGGAGCTAGGCAAGGAATAGAGTTTAGACAGAGAATCCTGGAAGATCTTTGCAACTTTAGTAGGGTCATAGAGGATATTCCCCCATAAACGGATGAGTTCCCTCTATCCTCTCTAAGTTGGCGAGCTAAAAGGAAATGAGATTTATTTCCTTTGTCATAGTATTTATGGTTACTATAAAGTAAAAAAATTGTTTAAAAGAACTGAGAGTCCTCAGTGGTTGATACCTTTTAATGGCTAACTGAAAAGATGGTAATAATTGCAAGCTTTCGAGACTACTGGCTAACACGGTACAAAGATATATTTTACTTATACTATAAAGTAGTAATTTTTCTGTTGTATGGACCGCTAGGTCCTTCAGTTGGGCACGGGTCTTTACTATTTCTCTGAGGGTACGTATTGATGAGTTAAGGGTCATCCTATTTTCTAATTCTCTGAGACTTTGGAGGAGCTGGTCTCTCTGATAAAGTCTATCTTTTTTAATGCAGGAGCTTAATGCTATACATTGCCCTCTAAAGACGGGCTTATGGGCTTCCCAAACAGTAGAAAAATTAGACACTGACCCAACATTATTCTCAAAAAATTCTATCAGCCCCGCTTCCAGTTTGTCTCTGTATGACGTCCTCTTAAGGAGTGACTCATTGAGCCTCCAGTGGCAGACTCTTGTATGCGAAGTTGTCTGATCCAGGGTGAGAGTCATTGGCGCGTGGTCTGACCATGTTATTGCACCAATATCCACATTGTTTTCAATCTATGGGCTTGAATGTTGCCAAAGAAGAAATCGATCCTGGTGTGTGTACCATGAGGGGGAGAGTGGAAAGTAAAGGTTTTTTCCAAGGGATGCTTAATACACCACAAGTCAAATAAAGTAAACCTGCGAATCAGTTTTCGAAAGGAAACTGTCAATTTACGTTGAGACGGGCCTGACAGTTGATTGTTGATGGTTAACCTGTCAAAAGAGTCAAAGAAATGGTGTTAAAATCTCCTCCCACAATCTACGCTGAGGAGGGAAGGCGTGTTAGGTTGAGGAATACCCGGTTTAAGAAGAAGATCTGGGAGGTGTTAGGAGCGTAAATGTTAAACAGAGTGATCGGGAGATCCTTATATGTCCCTTGCATGATGAGGTATCTACCCTGTGGGTCAGCCAAGGAAGTAGTAATTTGAATGGGGCAAGTCCTTGATATCAAAATCGCCATTCCAGCTTTTTTCCTTTTTTGTAAAAAAAAAAATAAAATTGTAGGGTATAAGTGTTTAGCAAAATTGCAGTTCCCATTGAGATTCAGGTGTGTTTCTTGCAAAAAAAACACATCCGCCCGCTGGGTCCGCATCTCATTAAGCGCCATATGCCTCTTGATGTTTGAGTTTAAACCCTTGACATTTAACGTTAAAATTTTAACCGTATTTTAAGTTGCAGCAGTATAAAGCGGCAATAGCATTACATACAAAGGCTAACCTAATATTATCCATCTAAAAATTGCTCAAAAGCCAATGATCCATCTCAGAGTTGCTCAAAGGCCTGTGATGGGTCCACATGGATCTCAATAGGGTAAAAAAGATTTTCTCACCACGGCCCGGGTAGACACATAAGGAATGAGGGAAGACAATGACGAAACACATAACACAGAAAGCATAACATTTACATGTCTCAAATGTTACCGGAGAGGAGCGAGGACACTGGCAAAAACCTTCACCCCCGCCACCATCCTCTCCGGCCAGGGTCAAAGAAGAAAAACGTTGCATAATATCAAACTTTACCAATATCTTCACCCTAACCTCCTTTACCGACTCTTCCGTAGGATGAACCAGGGTAACTCTAACCCTAAAAGGGAGTTGGCAGCTGTGGCCACCGTGTGGCCACAGCTAGAGCCAAAAACTAGATTCAAAGTAACAAAGAGAGGGGAGTAGTCAATTCCCACTGCCCTAGTAGCAAACCAATATAATTATTATGAGGTATGAGATATATTAGTAACGAGAATGTGAACAGCTACTTATAGAGAAGAGGGCAAACCAGAGTCCCTGCAATGAACAGGGGAGGACACGGAATGCGCCCCCCATTACCCCCAAGGGGGCTTCAGCTCAAAACCAGAGTTTCAGACAGAGGGCTCTGGTAAACAGAGGATAGTTGTCTCAGGTTGGAGTCTGTCGTGCCTTAGACCGGGATGCAGGAGATCCTCCCCTGGAGTCCACTTGTTGCCAGACCGGATGGGGTGGATTGGATGGTAGCTCTAAAGCGGGCTTTACACGCTACAATATCGTTAATGAATTATCATCGGGGTCACGTTGTTTGTGACGCACATCCAGCGTCATTAATGATATTGTAGCGTGTAACAGTTATCTGCGATCTAAAACGATCGCAAAAGCGGCAAAATCGTTTGCCATGGAGAGGTCGTCCTAAAACAAAAAATCGTTTAATTCTTTTTAGCGATGTTGTTCCTCGTTCCTGCGGCAGCACACATCGCTGTGTGTGACACCGCAGGAGCGAGGAACATCTCCTTACCTGCCTCCACCGGCTATGCGGAAGGAAGGAAGTGGGCGGGATGTTTACGTCCTGCTCATCTCCGCCCCTCCGCTTCTATTGGACAGCTGCCGTGTGACGTCGCTGTGATGCCGTACGACCCCCCCCCCTCCTTAGAAAGGAGACGGATCGCCGGCCAGAGTGACGTCGCAGGACAGGTAAGTCCGTGTGACGGGGGTGCGCGATTTTGTGCGCGACGGGCAACGATATGCCCGTGTCGCACAAACATGGGGGCGGGCAACGATATCGCAGCGTGTAAAGCCCGCTTTAGTCTCAATCTACCAGGGAAGGAGGAGAAATTCCCAGGTCGGAGCAGAAGGTCGGGAGATCCCGGACAGAACACAGCACAGCAGTATGTCCATCTTTTGAAGCTATGAGGGCAAATGGGAACCCCCAGCGATACCGGATGCCCCTATCTTGTAGGGTGGCAAGGAGGGGCTGCAGGTGTCTCCTTATCAATCCATGACAGGTCAGGGAATAATTGAATCCGAATCCCTTGATATTCGACTCTCTCCAATGTGCGGGCTTTAGCCATAATGAACTCTTTCAGTTGGAAGTCGTGAACACAGCATATGATATCACGAGATTGATTTTGGGGCCCCCTAGGACGTAATGTGCTCTGTCCAATTTTATCTTGTGAGTTGCAGGGCATTCCAATACAGTATTGAATATGGTTTCAAGTATGGCGTGGACATCCTCATTGCCCGTGGCCTCTGGGACACCCCTCACTCGGATATTATTATGGCGTCCTCTGTTGTCCAGGTCTTCCAGATGTTTATTAGTGTTGCTTAAAGCTTGGGCATAAGAAGTCATATTTTTCTGTAGTTTGATAATATATTGTCTGGTGACATGTTCTCTTTCCACAGAGTCCACTCTATCTGCCAATAGCTTGACATCCTGGCGAATTGAGTTAATTTCTGCCCTACAGGTTTCATTCATCTTTGAGATCAGTGATTTGAAGTCTTCTTTAGTAGGAAGAAGATCCAAACACTTTTTCAATTTTTTATGGTCAGAGTGGTGTTCTGTGCTGCCCCCATGGCAGCAGCCTGCGCTGCTTGGATCCGGACCTTCCAGTGGGTGCCTCGAGGGTGTCCGGACCCGGGGTCTCGCGGGCACGCCGAATAAAATGGGGTATGTAGATGTACGGGCTAGGCCATTTTAGGTTCGTGACGCAACCCACGGTGTGTGGTGAGGTGGGACACCACCGCTGCTGTTATGGGGCACCCGGGGGAGATGTTATGCAGCAAGTTGATAACCCCTCCGTGGGCAGGGATGTGGCCCCGGGACCCGATGTCTCTGTACAGGGGATAGCGACCACAGTGAGTGTTTGTGTACTCACGGTTAAGAAACCACACAAGTCTCTGGTAAACCAAAGTGATGATGGCCGGTGCCGCTGCCGGTTGCATTTGTGTCCCCCACCCAGTTGGTGGTCTCTATCCTTTTCTTGCACTGCTTTGTGTAAGGTTGGACTTCCTAGTGTGAAACTCAGGAGTCCGCTCCCGGCTGGATGTGGCCTAAGGATCCGTGCCCGCAGACGCTGGCCCGTGGGATCTATGGGCCCTGGTGGTGACCTCCTATCCCTATCAGTGGGCTGTTGTCTTCTATGAGGGACTTTGGGTGGGACAGGACCTCTAGTCCTGGCCTCAATCGGTGAATTAACCAGCCCCGGTCGGTTCCGGTCCTGGCTTCAGGGTCCGAGTACACTCTTTGTGCTCCGGTTCCCCGTGTCGGTTCCCCGTGTCAGTACCGGCGAGCTACAACCCTGTCCCGGTCCACCTCGGTTCCACCGAGCCATCTTTCCAGCTCCTGCTGACGGAGACCACCATCTGACTCCTAGCCAAAGGCACCAGGGCTCCTACCCTGGTACCTGTCAGTCAGCTTCAGGCCTGACACACAGGCCTGACCTCCTCTCCAACTCCTAACTGAACTCCTCCACAGACATAACTGCTTCTTTTCCCGCCCCGGGCCGTCTAGACCCCTGGGTGGGCATGTCCCAACCACCTGGTCACGCCCACTGGTGTGTCTGACTGTCCCTAAGGGGGGGTGACTAGGGTTTTCTGGTTGGCTGTGTGTTTCCTAATGAGGGACGGTGTTGTGCGGGGGCCTATCTGTGACTACCTGGTTTTGCCAGGGCGCCACAGTTCCATATCTCCCGACTCAGTCTCTGATGGAGAGTCACGTGACCCCTCCCCGTCCTCCTGTTGAGACACTAGAGCAGATAGAGAGGGTGTAGAGGGTACTTTACGCGCTGCGATATCATTAGTGAATTATCGGCGTTGTCACGGTGTTTGTGACGCACATCCGGCGTCATTAACGATATCGCAGTGTGTGACAAGTGCGAGCGACCTTAAAGGATCGCAAAAGCGGTCAAAATCGTTTGCCATGGAGAGGTCGTCCTGAAACCAAAAATCGTTCTCTGCTTATTAGCGATGTTGTTCCTCGTTCCTGCGGCACCACACATCGCTGTGTGTGACACCGCAGGAGCGTCAAACATCTCCATACCTGCCTCCACCGGCAATGCGGAAAGAAAGAAGTTGGCGGGATGTTACGTCCCGCTCATCTCCGCCCCTCCGCTTCTATTGGACGCCTGCCGATTGACGTCGGTGTGACGCTGCACGAACCGCCCTCTTAGAGAGGAGGCGGATCGCCGGCCAGAGTGACGTTGCAGGGCAGGTAAGTCCGTGTGATGGGTGTAAGCAAGGTTGTGCGCCACGGGCAGCGATTTGCCCGTGTCGCACAACCGACGGGGGCGGGTACGATCGCTTGCGATTTTGCTAGCGAGATCGTAGCGTGTAAAGTACCCTTAAGTCCATGTCCAATTGGTCTGCCCACGCAGATTTATTTTTCTCCTGACTGCCTTTATGGGACAACTGTCTTTGTGACTTTGGTGGCATAGGGTCTCCCACAGCACAGTCTCTCTTAGTAAGAAATTTGTCCAGAGGGGTCACAAATGGCTGTCCCCTTCTTAATTTGTATGACCAGCCTGGCCCTCTTCTCCTCCTCAGCCCAGCCAGATATTCACCCAGTCAGTGCAGCGTATTATGCCTTCCTCCGATATTGCTTATTTATGTGAGACTATTAAAGTCGTAACTGTCCACTTATGTCACCTATATGGGCAGTAAGGTGAGCCTCCCCTCTACGCAGCCAATATACAGGAACGCATATCACCTTCACAGCTCTCTCCTGTGCACCCTTTACAGCAGGGTGTTGTCACAGTGACCACCAGGTGGCAGTAGAGTACTTTACTTCCGGGGGTGAGTAATATCAGTGTTCTCCCTCTCTCTCCTCGACAGTTGAGGTTCCCGGTCATTGTCTCCCATCAGCAGCAGATCTTTTAGGTGTTGCTGGGTGCCGTTTTCAAGTCCAGGAGTATCACAGAGGCCACTAAACTGGCGGTATCTGCAGGAGCTGAGCCACCATGCGTCTTCTCCACTCGGCGTACAGGCCACACTCCCCCGCAATTAACCCTTACTGGCCCGACAGCACCTTCCCGACAACATCACCGAGTCCCAGGGCATCCCCCCTACCCGTGGAGGGGTTAAGCACCTGGCTGCCCACACCATCGCCACCGGGTACTCCCAGCCGCAGCGGTGGTACTTTACCCTTACCACACACCACGGGTGGCGTCATGAACTGTCCATAGCATCCCCTGTACATAACCCCCCTTTTTATTCGAGTGGCCGCATGACCCCCGGGTCCAGAGACCCCTCGAGCCACCGCGGATCAGGATCTGAGCAGCCCGGCTGCTGACGCGGGGGCGGCACACCTCGAATTTCCTGGCGTCACGAACAGGATACGAGCAGGACCCACTTACCTCGGTGATGTGCGCCTTGAAAACCGCAAGTCAAAATTCTTCTTCCACCCAGTTCCCGACATCTTTTTGCGCCAAAACGCCATCTTCCCCGTGAAAGCAGGCGAAGCAGAAGCCCCGCCCTTCGTCTTGCGTGTGAGGCCGGAACCGGAAGTTCCAAGAGGGCCACAGCGCATGAAAGAGTGCTGAGTGAAAACCGAGGGGGCGTGCCGGAATGTAACAACAGCGAAAGTGAAGCAGGGACGCCAGGACTCTGCGATAATGTTCCTGGACAACGCTGAGGAAAGATGGTGGAGCGATACTGGTCTACTGTGTAGAAGAATGAGGACGCAGTGCTTGTTTATCCTAAACCACTAAAAGGGAAGAGATGAGGAACCTGGTGATGGCAGTGCGAGCCCGTGAGCTTGAGGTCCCACGTGAAGAGAGGGTAAGCAGTTACCCAGTCCCTAGTGATTGCCCAAATGTGGCCACAGCGGCTCAAGGATCCGGACCGCCCCCACTCGCGGTGAGCCCTACACAGTCACCCACCCCGTTTTCGGTGGACGCCAAGCTGCCCACACCAATCCCGGCAGCGGAACCTTCGGTGCCTTTAAAGGAAGCTCCAGCTGCAGAAACCACGGTGCTGTCCCTCATCCGGACCCCAGTCAGACCAGACCCGGCCGCATCATCGGGCCCATCCTCAGAGGTGGAGCACCTGAACCCTGCAACCCCGACTGCGGAAGTAGAACCTAGAGATCCACCGGTTCCACTGCCGCGTGGCATCCTGATGGCTGTTTGGGGCGCAAGAGTCCACATTAAACTAGAGCCAGCTAAGGAGCTGAGGCCGGACGCTGACACCATCTACTGGGAACGACATAACCAACAGTTACAAGCTAAGATCACCACGCGAAACCGGCGATGGTGGGAGCTTGCCACCCACAACAGAGCAGAAAAAGAGCAGGTGACGAGCGCTGCCTCACGAGTAAGAGGGCCACGGTGCCGTGGTCTCGTGGATCGGTTTGACCCTGTGCAAGGGTGGGGTTTCATCCGAGAAGCAGACCTCACAGTTGGGGTGTTTGTGTCCTGGCGGGACGTAGCACCGCACCTCCCCTGGGGGCACCCCGAGCGCAACCTCCAACCCGAAGAAATGGTCACCTATACCCGGCATTGCGGAGAGCGGGGCTGGTATGCCCTGGAGGTGACCAAGCATGCGATGCCTGAAGAAGCATTTGGACCGGTGTCAGTGGTGCGTAGCCAAATAGAGGCCAAAAAGAGGTGTGGCTACGGGACCCAGTAGTTTGAAAAAAAAAATTTAAATGCCAGTAGTTTAACGATGCCATAGAACTGTTAGGTATCGGTGTTTCGTTTATTATTTTCCCTAGTTTGTTATTTTTCATTTAGAAATGTTAGTAATTGAGTGCCTAATTGACCAGTTTTAATGAACAGAGTGAAAATAACAAGATTTCCTAGAAAATTGCTAAAATGTGTACACCCGGACATGGATTCCGTAACATTTTATATATAAGTAGATATGGACCACGGTCACAGGACTGGCGTGACCAACACGAACTCGTGTATTGTACATAGTTGCACCTCCTGTGCCCAGCAGAGTCATCTAAAACAACGCCTGGGACCTTAACCTGGTCACGGACCCACGATAGGTTTGCAGGGGTTCAGGTTGTTTGGGTGGCGGGTTAACGGGATTCGGGACGGGACTGTTGTGGGTAGAGGCTGCAACGGAGCAGGTTGAGTCTCCTCTACCATTGAAACCGGTAGCGTCCCATCGTTGAGGAGATGAACTCATAAAAATTTAGTAACGTTTAAAAAAGTGCCTCCCCTGCGTGGGATGAAAATGTTAATAAAAGTGTTAACCCTTTTCCTTACTTTTTCACAGTTTTGAAAAAAAATATTAAACCTCTGCTGTCCATTAGCTCGGGGACGAGCTACGTTTAACCAAGGGGGAATGAGATGCCCTGGCCTATCAGGTTGTCACAGGGTATTGTGCAATCTGCCTTTCTGCATGTTATCCACCTCCTCCTTGGTTACGGGTCCATAACCTTTGGTATTGCTAATAACAAGCTAATCAAAACCCTAGAAACACTCTGCACCACACCCACCAGACACACCAGTGGACAGCCTGAAGGGAATAGCACCGGCCACTTGGGGGGTTTGTTAAGGGGAGGTCAAGAGTGTTAGGAGACAGACAGTTGAGGAGTGACTCTCAAGGGGAGAGGTCACAAGACAGTCAAGCGGTGATTCTCAAGTGGAGAGGTCAGGAGCTGGGCTCCTTGTTACTACTAGGTGGCAGATGTTGGTCTGGGCCTAGTAAGAGCTGGACCCCGGTCGCAGGGGATCATGACAAGGGGCACAGACTGTCAAGGAGGATCGCTGGCGGCCTTGTGCCATCACTGGGCAGGGGCCAGGGCACGATGGGGTACGTAGACCCTAGGCCAGGAAGTAGCTTCAGGTGTCCTGGTAATTCACCCGATGAGGACGAAGCCTTCAAGATCCGTTCTCCACCCGCTCCAAAATCTGGGTACTAACGCAACGAGGGGGATAGGACTTTCCCACTGCATAGTCCAGAAAATCCCGAGCGTGAACCCTGAGAGAAAATTCACTCCGTTAGCCATACGGGTGAGCGGCACCCGTTTTAGTTTCAAGCTGAAAGTGACCAACTTCAGAAAGAGGTGCTAAGGTCAAGGTCACAAGCTAACAAGCAACACCAACGGACACGGGATCCAGGTGTGCTCCCTCCCTGCTGCGGTGCCATCAAGAACTTTGGTTTACCACGGTTGTCAGCGTATTGAGTGAGTACGCAATTAACCCTTACCGGCCCGACAACACCTTCCCGACAACATCACCGAGTCCCGGGCCATCCCCCCTACCCATGTAGGAGTTAAACACCTGGCTGCCCACATCATCGCCACCGGGTACTCCCAGCCGCAGCGATAGTACTTTACCCTTACCACACACAACGGGCGGAGTCACGAACCGTCCATACCATCCACTGTACATAACCCCCCTTTTTATTCGAGTGGCCGCACGACCCCCGGGTCCAGAGACCCCTCGAGCCACCACGGATCCGGATCCGAGCAGCCCGGCAGCTGACGCGGGGGCGGCACATATCCCTTGCCTGGACTCTTAGTGAGGAGCTAAAAGAGGGCTGGGATAATAAACTGATAAAGCATCACCAAGTCTTGCTCCGAGACATGGACATTGGAGACCACCCTAAGAACTGCTGGATATGCATTCATAGCCCAATAGCCTCTAATTCTATGCCATATCTCGCTGTGCCCCTGACTCCATATGAGGATTTCAACTATAGCTGTTCCCACGAAGAGACTTTTGATTCCATCCGCTATAATGAAGGAAACCTCACCAGCAGCCATGTGGTTCCTATCCAAATTGCGGGGTGGGTGGAGAGCCCATGGTTACAGATACATCTTATAGGAAGTTTAAAACATTGCTATGAGCGAGACGTTGTGCAAGGTAAATTCATAACACACAGGACTAAAAAATTTCCAGTAGGTGAAATTCCACTAAAAGGACCTAAATTAAACCTGTGATATCCACACTCCGAGGACTGGGAAAGGTGTGAGAGCACTTCTAGTATTTGTGATGATAGTTGTTTCCAGAAAAGTAATCATGGACATTTGAATAATAGTGAACTGCGGTTTATAGATGCGGCACAGACTTGTGAACAACTTGACCCATTTAATTACCCTTTTGAGTCAAAGGGTACTTTACACGCTGCGATATCGCTAACAATTTATCGTCAAGGTCACGGTGTTTGTGACGGACATCCAGCGCCGTTAGCGTCATCGCAATGTGTAACACGTACGAACGACTGTAAACGATCGCAAAAGAGACAAAAATTGTTGCTTTTGGAGAGGTCGTCCTTAAACCAAAAATCGTTGTCTCGTACGTAGCGATGTTGTTCTTCGTTCCTGTGGCATCACACGTCGCTATGTGTGACACCGCAGGAGCGAGGAACATCTCCTTACCTGCCTCCACCGGCAATGAGGAAGGAAGGACGTGGGCGGGATGTTACGTCCCGTTCATCGCCGCCCTTCCACTTCTATTGGCCGGCCGCTTATTGACACTGCAGTGACATTGCTATGACGCTGAAAGCACCTCCCCCTTGAGGGAGGGATTGTTTGGCGGTTACAGCGACGTCGCTGCACAGGTAAGTGCGTGTGACGCTGCCGTAGCGATAATTTTCACTACGGCAGCAATCACCAAATGTCGCCCGTATGACATCCTACATCCTACAGAAGGGAATGTTGGTACCACTAGTGTATGTAGCTGCAAGAATTGGTATATTTGTTATGACGACATTATGTAAAAGATACTCGTAAGATCAAACATCACAAACATCTTAAAACCTCTGCATAATGTGATGTCTAATGTGTGTATGTCTGTTTTGTGAAGAGCAGAAGCTGCGAGCTTCCTTGGCTTTAGAGCAAAATGAGGAAAAAGATACACGCTGAATTCAGGTATGAAAAAGGTTATATAAAGAACTGTTCTTACCTGTGTAATTGGCGAGTTCAGACACCTGCGTATTAGATCTTGTGTCTTTATTTTCTCTCAAATGCTATAAAAGAGCTGAGAGTCCTCAGTGGTGGATATTTTATGTCAGTCAGTGCTGGCTCGGTTGTTTTTGACTGTCTGGAAGGGAGTCGCTTTGGAGAGAGGAAGTTACCCATGTCACTATGGCTAGCTGGCTTTTTTGTATAAAAAAGAGGAAGTTGTACTCTGTATAAGTTAACTGTTTATGGGGCAGCAAGGAGACTGCAATATAGATCTATCACGTGACGTGTCCAATCATAATGAAATTGATATGGTCTGGGATCCAGGTACAGATGTGTCGCCCAGAGAAGGGGGTATTTGGTCCCGGGCGGTAACAAACAGGAATGTCACTCTGGTGGCCGTTGCCTGTTCCCGTGCTCTGGGGCCCTTTTGTTAATGGGGTGTATTTTCAGGGGAGATAAGAGTTTTTGTCATGTGACGCCACCTGTTGTTAGAGGTGGGGAACCGCTGCTGCTGTATGTGGGTACTCCCAGAGCTGATGGTAGTGGCAGCTGTGGTGGTAGGCCCTCCGCAGGTAGGGCTCTGCCTGGGAGATGTATGGTATATAATGATGGAGACCACACCAGGTTAACTTTAACAGTCTCTACTCACATGGCCCCTCGGCCTGCTGGTTCCGGCCCCAGGAGTATCAGTGCCAATGTAGTGACCCAGGTTGCTCTATCCCGACACATTCTGTTAGTTTAGTCCTTGTAGATTGAAGCGTTTGGGGGCCCCGACTGTCCCTTTTGGGGTACAGTCTCCTTCTCCGTACGGCGGGCAGTGCGGACCCTGCGGGAAGGTAAGTGTCCGAACCCCAATCCTAGTTTACTGCTGATGCCCCCGTATTATTTGATTCGGTGAAATCCGGGAAGGTTTCCACACCATGCAGGTATTTATCAAACCGTTTGACACTTGACATTTGACCTAGGGCCCTGTACCCCATTCGTGCTCCAGTCCCAGCGGTATCTCCAGTACCCGTCCTGGCAACCTCTCTACCGTGCCCCCGGGGTCACCGTTACACGGACCCAGCTCAGGCACGTGCGCACACCTCTCTGTGCGCTCTCCGACTCTCACTCTGACTGCAGACTCCCGGCTCCTCCCACCAGGCTGGCTAAACCATTCATTAACCCTTCTTTGCCCGGTGTGGAGTGTGCAATAGGATTTAATTGTGTTTTGGTGGTCAATAGCTCTGTTACTCCAGGTCCCAGGGGATAGGTCCTGCATCCCCAAGAGGATGCAGTTCCTTGTAGTGCCCTGAGGTGCTCAGGGGCGCTACATTCCCCCTTGGTTAAACACAGCACATCCTCGGGCTGTAGCAATGTAGAGTTTTATTTTAACCACAAAGGAAGAGTTGTAAAAAGGTTAATGCATAACATTCTTCCCACGCAGGGAAGGCAAATTTCTTGTAACGTTGCAAACTTGGAGCATACCCCCCATCAACCCACCACCCAAAAAGGTCCTGGTTCGCCAAAACCCTTTGAAAAGGCAGGTCACCGGTCCCTGTGGTGACCAGGTCTGGACCATCTCTATCTCAGACCTTTCCTCCAATCTTCCTCTCCTTGGTGGCGGGATTAATGTCCTGATGGCAAAACTGTGACTACGCTGGAAGGCACACTGGGTGCAACTATTTAAAATCACACAAGTTCGTGTTGGTTGCTGCCAGTCCTGTAGCCATGGTCCATATTTAACTTAATTGTGGAAAATCAGGTTACTGTCCCAAATGATTTAAAACTTTTCATGTTGTAGTAAATATATGATTAGCAGAAATATAATAACATTTAACATTATTTACATGAATGACTACCTATTTCACTTAGGGTTTTACTCTCTGTACCTAAGTGGGAGTTGGCCAAAATTGCTACGTGCGTAACTCTGGTCCTTCATCTAACCCCTGCTGTGTTCTGATGTGTAGGACAGGTGTCTCCCTACTGTCTGCAGGTGGACTCGGCAATTGTCTACGTCTTTTTTGTGAGCCTACTGGTATATAGGTTGAGGGCTCTTCTAAGACTGGTTCCTCTGCAACTTGTGGAAATGTGAGGACTGGCACAATAATAGCTCCGTTGTGCTGGGGCCAAGTCTCTGGGAAGTCTCCCAAGATGGTATGAATCACTCTGTCTCTTCTTTCTTCGACTTGAGGTGTAGCCAGTGCTTCTCCTCTTGGTTTTAGTGGTTCTGGGCATTTTTTTAAGTAGTCACGTGAGACAGTGGACGTAGTTTTCCTTTGATCCTTGCTGATTAGGCAGTTCTTCTGAACTTGTCAAAGTTGGAAGGGAGTACAACGTAAGGTTCCTTCTCCCATTGGTCATCAAATTTGTGGAGTCTTCTCTTTCTCTTGAGGACTGTCTCCCCAGGCGTTAGAGGGTTAGCTTTCGCCTTCTTGTTGAAGTCCTTTTCTTGTCCTTTTCTTGTTTGGCTCGACTACAGTTTAAGTTCTGCTCAACATAGCCTTGGATTTTCCTGTATTGAGCGGTTAGTGTCCCAGTCTCCATCTGGTAAGCTGTTTTCGGGTATCTTGACCTCCATTTCCAGATCTATTGGTAGCCTTCCAGGTCTTGCTCTCATGAGGTAAGCAGGGGTGCATTTGGTAGAACCTACTGGGATGTTGTTGTACATGTCCACCAAATCGGGTAACTTCTTAGGCCACAGGTTTCTCTGCTTGAGTGGCAGGGTTTTTTAGCAGATTGATGACAAGGTGGTTCATCTTCTCACACATCCCATTTGTTTGTGCATGGTAAGGTGTGGTACATATCTTTTTACATCTGTACAGATTGCGGGACCATATAATCCCTCCACCGAGTATACAACCCATGGAGAGAAGAAGTGACCGGAAGAGACGAAAATATAAAATATAAAATTATTTTATTAGATTAATTTTTTTAAAAAACCTATAACAACAATACACAAAGGTGATAAAAGGCAGGGAAATTTCCAGATGCTAGCAGCGGAGCAAATCCAAAGAGACAGTGCATGTATACAGAACCTTAAATATTGCCATACAACATACACATATAGTAAAAGTGCAGAAAAGTGGTCTGCAAATATTTCAATACGAGGATATATTGATGGCCATGGTATAAAGAGTAGCGTGCTATGCCAAAATATTATGCGTAGTAGAAAAACCGCAAGTCAAGTATATGGCTACAGGAAGAATGGAATAGCCGCAAATCACAATGAGAAATGTCTGCTGGTAATGGCCGACAAATCACTAGATGAATAGGAAAGGAATATACCTCGGTAACAAGGTCTGTATAGTCCAAGTGGTCGGTGTGTTCACTGCCTACCCCGACACGTGTTTCGTGACTTCCTCAGGGGGTGCTGGGTGAAGATATGAGAGTGCGTGCAGTCTTATAAAGGTGGAAGCCAGTTTTGAAAATTAGCGCGCCGCAAAATCCGGAAATGTCGGCGCATGAGTCACATGACCCCAATCGCATCATGTGACCTCCGGCTGCCGGACTGTGGAGCGCAAGCGCAAAACGCCGTCATAGTGATTGATGGTTTAGTGCACCAGCGCATCCTAATGCGCATCCCATACATTACATCACTAAAATTTGCCATTTTTGGCATTATATTGTTATTTATTCCTTATTACAGTGTCACGTATTTAGTCCATCTTATCACCAATACATCTGGCTCATTCACACTTTTTCACAATTTATTTATTTATTTTATTTCACACACATTTGATCCTTATATTGGTCTTCATCTCTACGTATTTCATCTTTTCTATTTATTATTTAATGCTTAGTGTCTATTTTGCACTATCCACAATGATTGTAATACCCCTTCATTATCTGGATGTGCGCATGAGAACCATGTTCCACCGCTGACCTCCGTGTACTGCTGGCAATAGGATGCACTTGAGTTCCACAGTCCGGCGGCCGGAGGTCACATGATGCGATTGGGGTCATGTGACTCATGCGCCGACATTTCCGGATTTTGCGGCACGCTAATTTTCAAAACCGGCTTCCACCTTAATAAGACAGCACGCACTCTCATATCTTCACCCAGCACCCCCTGAGGAAGTCACGAAACATGTGTCGGGGTCGGCAGCAGACACACTGACCACTTGGACTATACAGACCTTCTTACCGAGGTATATTCCTTTCCTATTCATCTAGTGATTTGCCGGCCATTACCAACAGACATTTCTCATTGTGATTTGCGGCTATTCCATTCTTCCTGTAGCCATATACTTGTCTTGCGGTTTTTCTACTACGCATAATATTTTGGCGTACCACACTACTCTTTATACCTTGGCCATCAGTATATCCTCGTATTGCGATATTTGCAGACCACTTTTCTGCACTTCTACTATACGTGTATATTGTATGGCAATATTTAAGGTTCTGTATACATGCACTGTCACTTTGGGTTTGTTCCGCTGCTAGCATCTGGGAATTTCCCTGCCTTTTATCACCTTTGTGTATTGTTGTTATATGTTTTTTAAAAAATGAATCTAGTTCCGGATCCGGTCCTGGCTGAGGTGACAGCATAGAGGGAAAGCTCCTGCCACCGCCCAGAGAAACCGACAATAAATAACTCACCCGGACACGTGGATGAGATAAAAAGACCGCAGTGGGGAATCAGAAGTCAGCAGGCATGGAGCGGTACCTGCTGAGAAGTGCTGGCTGCAGCGAGGCGTCCGGGAGAAGCAATGATTCTGACGTGCCGCATGTGGGGGAAGAAATTAACATGGCGCCGGAGAGTCTGATGGAGGAGGGGTCGGAGTCCCAGCTGCAAGCCGTGGTAACACAGATCAGGACAGGGGGAGATAAAGGAGATGTGAGCGATGAGACAGAAGAGGAGGGGGCTGGTGAGAGATGGATGCAGGGGACAGAAGAGGGAGGATCTCAGTGGGAAGATGAAGACAACATGGAAGAGGAAGAGAGAGGGGAAGGAGGAGTTAGCAAGGAAAGGGTGCACAGTGGAGCAGCAGGAAGAGAGGGGAAAATAATCAAGCAACATAAGGGACCTAATCCTGAAAGACCTCACCAGAAGCTACATGCCAGAAACACTAATACCCCCTGTAAAGAAAACAAGAAGCAGCCAGGAACACCAATGTCTCAAGCATGCAAGTTACTGCTGGGAGAGAGAGGTAAAAGCCCAGTGCAAAATAAGAAATATAAGACAATAGCACCACCTGGAGGCCAAAACAAGTACAACCAGGAGCTCAATATAGATTATAAAAAATTAGCTGAAGAAGTGGCATCACATCTGTCAAAAGAGATCAAAGTGGTCATTGAGACAACCATACAAACATCATTGGCTGCAATGCAAAAGCAGATAAACGTCCAGACATCTAGATTGGCAGAAACGGAACAGAGAATATCTGATTCTGAAGAAACAATTTTGGCTATGCAAGGACAAATAGCAAGTCTAGTGAAGTCTAATGAATATCTGAAAGACAAGGCTGAAGACTTGGAGAATCGGTCGAGACGTAATAATTTACGTATAGTCGGGCTGCCAGAATTGGTCTCATTGGGGCAACTGGACAATATATGTGAGCTGGAGCTACCTCAGGCCTTAGGCATAAAGGCAAAATTCAGAGTAGAAAGGGCTCATAGAGTGGGACCACTGTGACAACAAGAGGCGAACAAGGGAGAGGAACAGAATCTCAACAAGAAAAACCCGGTGAGGGCTAGACAGGTGATAGTTAAATATCTAAATTACAAGCACAAGGAGGAAATACTGAGTGTTACATCTCGTGGCTCTCCTGAGGCAAGGACTGAGGCAGTCTCCCATTCCTTGCCTGCCACGAGCACTCCTGCTCAGCAGCGCCAAAGGTCTGCCAGACTGCGCAGTGTGCAGGAGATACCTTCTCAGAGAGGCAGCAGAAGGGTGACACCTAGTGGTTCTCCTGTTACAAGGAGTGAAGCGGTCTCCCATTCCTGGCCTGCCGCAGACTCTCCTGCTCAGCGGCCCCGAAGGTCTGCGAGGCTACGCAATGTGCAGAGGTTTACTGCTCAGGGAAGCAGTGAGATTCCCGTTATCTCTGCACATTGTGAGACCGAGGATCCCGCCTCTATTTCCCAGAGGCAGGAGGGTGAGCATGTGCAATGCGTGGTGGGTCCTGATTCGCTCACTGACGTCACACGGCTTGATGACAAGGCTGGTGACGTGGTGAATCCTGACTGGCCAGGCTGGGACGTCGTGGACCCTGATTGGGTCAAGTCCGTCATCTCCGCCTCGCGCCCGCCCTCGGGTGGAGCTGCACCTCCTTAAAAGCTCCCCCTGCCATCATGGCGGCGCGCGACCGTCCTTCTATGTTTGAATGTCTGGCAGCGTGCTGCCACGCCACTGCTCAGGCATTACTGTCTCTTGTGGGCTTGGCCCTTGCTGCTCCGGCAGTACCTCGTTTGCAGGCCGTGTTCCTGCCTTGCTGCTCCGGCAGTATCCCCTTCAACAGGCCGTGTTCCTGTCCCAGGTGAGCTCCTCGAGTCTCCACCGGACTCATCTGGTTATTGAAAGCACACGTGCGTGGGCACCTCTGTGCTACCCTCGTGCCATATTCTCGTGACTTCCACTGGCACACGTGCGTGGGCACCTCTGTGCTTCCCCGTGCAACAGGTACACCGAGCCGTGAGATCCGTGCCATACAACCCTCACGGGTTAGGGCAGATCGGTGTACATAGATCGTCTGTGACATTCCAGACGATCGCTAGCAGCAACCCGCTCACTCTTCACCCACCATAGCGGCGGTCCCTTACACCGCACAGTGGACCTTGACCGGCGGAAGCTGTCCATTTCCCATCTTGGCACGCTTCCCCGGGTCCCCCTCGTAACATTACGGTCGCGCCAAAGGTCTGGCTATGGCTGAAGAGCAGCAGCAGTTGCTGCGTTATGTGCAGCAGTTGGAGTCACGATTGGCAGCAGTGGAGCAGTCTTCCTCCGATAAGACTACTCTGACGACAGTCGCCACCCAGGCGGCTACCCAGGCTGTGCTATTGGGCGGAAGGTCTCCTCGCCTTGCGCTTCCAGAGCGCTTTAGCGGCAACAGCTCTGAGTGCCGTGGTTTTATAAACCAGGTTACCACCTACTTAGAGCTGTCCGCGACTCTTTACGCTACCGAGAAGGCGAAGGTAGCCTTCGTCCAGTCCCTGCTCACAGGGAGAGCGCTGAAGTGGTCCACGCCGTTGTGGGAGCGCGGAGATCGGGTGGTGAATAACTTAACAGCTTATCTTGGGGCCATGAGAATGGTGTTCCTCGGGCCTCAAGTCACCCACGACTCCGCACTGCGCCTCCTACGACTTCGGCAAGGGTCCGCTTCAGTCGGGGACTTTGCGGTACACTTTAGGACACTTGCCGCAGAGCTAGACTGGCCGGATAAGGTCCTTGTCCCTGTGTTTTGGGAGGGCCTGGCAGGGTTTGTCAAAGACGCTCTGGCCACGCGTGAGGTGCCTGCCACTTTAGAGTCCTTGATTCAGGTTGCCTCTCGCATAGGCATCCGCCAGGCGGAGCGAAGGCTCGAGGTCTCTTCAGCACCCACGTCTTCTCGGCCTAAAAAGCGTCTGCCTCCCGTCTTCCATCAGACAGGTCTCCCAGCCAGTCCTGTAGGCGACTCCGTGGAGTCAATGGAGGTGTCCAAGGTGGTCTCCTCTGCCCCAGGTTCTCGGTCTTGTGTCATCTGCTTTTCCTGTGGGCAGAGGGGACACATAGCTACCCGATGTCACAAAACCGTCGGGAAAAGACAGCGTCTAGTTTCTATCAGAGGGGGGACTCTAGACGCTACCTCTCCCTCTAGGTTGACTATCAGCGCCCAGTTGCAGTTCGGCACTACTCTCTTCTCTGCCCTGGCTTGCTTGGACTCAGGCGCTGAAGGCAATTTCATCTCGACCTCCCTGACAACCCGATACTCAGTTCCCCTGGTTCTGTTGCCCAAGCCACTCAGGGTTCGGGTAGTCGACGGGTCCATACTACTCGATCCTATCACCCAGATCACCATCCCTCTCAGGATGGATGTACAACCGGGACACCATGAGCAGGTGTCCTTCCTGGTGCTTCCAGGGGGGACGGATGAGATCCTACTGGGCCTTCCCTGGTTGAGACAGCATGCTCCTATACTCAACTGGGCAACAGGGGAGATCTCATCCTGGGCAGGATCCTGTAGAGAGCACCTCGTGACTACCGAACCACCCGCTACCATTAGGTCGGTAGGGTCCTCAGGGAATACAGAGGGGCCGGGTTTACCGACACCTTATGAGGCCTACAGGGATGTCTTTTCAAAAAGGGCGGCAGATACTCTTCCTCCCCACCGGCCATATGATTGCCGAATAGACCTGAAGCCAGGCTCCGAGCCCCCTAGGGGCAGAGTGTATCCACTCTCTGCGCCAGAGACGGAGGCTATGTCCAAATATATTCAGGACAGCCTGGCGAAGGGGTTCATTCGCAAGTCTATTTCACCGGCTGGTGCAGGGTTCTTTTTTGTGCAGAAGAAGGAAGGGGATCTGCGCCCCTGTATCGATTACAGGGGATTAAATGCAATCACGATCAAGAACAAATACCCTTTGCCCCTCATTACTGAGCTATTTGATCGATTCCGCGGGGCAAAGGTCTTCACAAAGCTGGATCTACGCGGGGCGTATAATCTAGTGCGAGTCCGAAAGGGCGATGAGTGGAAGACCGCCTTTAACACCAGGGACGGTCACTACGAGTATCTAGTAATGCCCTTCGGACTCTGCAATGCCCCCGCCGTATTTCAAGACTTTGTGAATGACATTTTCCGGGATTTGTATCTTTCCGTGGTTGCATACCTGGATGACATTCTTATTTTCTCCCCCGATCTTGCCACCCATCGGAGGGATGTCATCCGAGTACTTAAGAGGCTCCGTACCCATTCGCTATATGCTAAGCTGGAAAAGTGCGTTTTTGAACGGGAATCCTTGCCGTTCCTGGGGTACATTGTGTCCAGTCAGGGGTTAGCAATGGATCCGGGGAAGTTGGAGAGGCTCTTAAAAGGCCTAAAGACCGGATGGTGACAACGGCTGATGTTCGCCGCCGCCCTGCACCATCCTTCGCCCCTGGTGACCTAGTATGGCTGTCCTCTAAGAATGTTAACCTACGGGTACAGGCAGCCAAATTCGCCCCTAGGTATCTGGGTCCGTTTAAAATACTACAGCAGGTAAACCCAGTGGCATATCGACTCCAGCTCCCTCCACGCTGGGCTATAGCCAACACCTTTCACGTGTCCCTCCTGAAACCCGTACGACTTAATAAATTCTCGGGGTCCCTGCCGGCTCAAACCGACTCCCCGTCCGACGACCCTGAGGTGGCAAAACTTGTGGAGACAAAAGTCATACAGGGCAAGAGGTACTACCTCGTGGAGTGGGCCGGCCGTGGTCCGGAGCATAGATCCTGGGAGTTGGAGGATCATATCCGCGCCCCGGGTTTGATAGCGGCCTTCGAGCACGGACAGGGGGGGGGGCCTAGACGGGGGGGTAATGTTACATCTCGTGGCTCTCCTGAGGCAAGGACTGAGGCAGTCTCCCATTCCTTGCCTGCCACGAGCACTCCTGCTCAGCAGCGCCAGACTGCGCAGTGTGCAGGAGATACCTTCTCAGAGAGGCAGCAGAAGGGTGACACCTAGTGGTTCTCCTGTTACAAGGAGTGAAGCTGTCTCCCATTCCTGGCCTGCCACAGACTCTCCTGCTCAGCGGCCCCGAAGGTCTGCGAGGCTACGCAATGTGCAGAGGTTTACTGCTCAGGGAAGCAGTGAGATTCCCGTTATCTCTGCACATTGTGAGACCGAGGATCCCGCCTCTATTTCCCAGAGGCAGGAGGGTGAGCATGTGCAATGCGTGGTGGATCCTGATTCGCTCACTGACGTCACACGGCTTGATGACAAGGCTGGTGACGTGGTGAATCCTGACTGGCCAGGCTGGGACGTCGTGGACCCTGATTGGGTCAAGTCCGTCATCTCCGCCTCGCGCCCGCCCTCGGGTGGGGCTGCACCTCCTTAAAAGCTCCCCCTGCCATCATGGCGGCGCGCAACCGTCCTTCTATGTTTGGATGTCTGGCAGCGTGCTGCCACGCCACTGCTCAGGCATTACTGTCTCTTGTGGGCTTGGCCCTTGCTGCTCCGGCAGTACCTCGTTTGCAGGCCGTGTTCCTGCCTTGCTGCTCCGGCAGTATCCCCTTCAACAGGCCGTGTTCCTGTCCCAGGTGAGCTCCTCGAGTCTCCACCGGACTCACCTGGTTATTGAAAGCACACGTGCGTGGGCACCTCTGTGCTACCCTCGTGCCATATTCTCGTGAATTCCACTGGCACACGTGCGTGGGCACCTCTGTGCTTCCCCGTGCAACAGGTACACCGAGCCGTGAGATCCGTGCCATACAACCCTCACGGGTTAGGGCAGATCGGTGTACATAGATCGTCTGTGACATTCCAGACGATCGCTAGCAGCAACCCGCTCACTCTTCACCCACCATAGCGGCGGTCCCTTACACCGCACAGTGGACCTTGACCGGCGGAAGCTGTCCATTTCCCATCTTGGCACGCTTCCCCGGGTCCCCCTCGTAACACTGAGGGCCTTTAGAGAACGAAAGCGCCCATTACATTACCAAGGCAATAGATTGCTGATTTTTGGAGATTACTCGGCTGAAGTATCTAGAAGAAGAAAAGAATTTAGCAAAATTTGCACATTTTTATATAACAAAAAAATAAAATGTCAGCTGATGTACCCTGCTACACTAAAAGTTAAAAACCCCAATGGCTCGTTTGCTTACTACAAAGATTATAAAGAAGCAGAAAATGCTATCATGGCAGAGCCAGAAAAGTCCCGGCCAGATGGACAAAAAAGAGGATCTAGTGAAGAAGGGAGCAACAGAAGAAGATCCTCCATGAGCCCAGGAAAAGATCCGGAACATCTCGGAGGGCAAGCGCAAGATGAGAGCAGAAAGGAGAGGAGAATAAGCCCAGGATTACAACAACTTACTCCTCGCACGGATTACAGGGACTAAGGCGGGCTTTGCACGTTGCGACATCGCAAGCCGATGCTGCGATGTCGCACGCGATAGTCCCCGCCCCCGTCGCAGGTACGATATCGTGTGATAGTTGGCGTAGCGAAAATTATCGCTACGCCAGCTTCACACGCACTCACCCGCCCTGCGACCGTCGCTCTGGCCGGCGACCCGCCTCCTTCCTAAGGGGGCGGGTCGTGCGGCGTCATAGCGACGTCACACGGCAGGCGGCCAATAGCGGCGGAGGGGCGGAGATGAGCAGGATGTAAACATCCCGCCCACCTCCTTCCTTCCGCATATCCTACGGAAGCCGCGGTGACGCCGGTAGAAGATGTTCCTCACTCCTGCGGCTTCACACACAGCGATGTGTGCTGCCGCAGGAACGAGGAACAACATCGGACCGTCGCGTCAGCGTAATTATGGATTACGCCGACGCTGCACTGATGATACGATTACGATGATTTTGCGCTCGTTAATCGTATCATCTAGGCTTTACACAGTACGATGTCGCATGCGATGCCGGATGTGCGTCACTTTCAATTTGACCCCACCGACATCGCACCTGCGATGTCGTAGTGTGCAAAGCCGCCCTAACTCTTGGGGAAGATTCAGGACAACTGAAATCAACTAGATCCCTTTCGTCTTTTTTGTCGAGCAGAGAGGGGCGAGGGGTCGTGAGAGGTGGAAGGGGAGGTTATGTGCCAATTTTTGGGCCTCCTCCTTTGACTCCCTGCTTCACCTTCCCCCCTCTTTTTTTTTTTTTTTTTCCTTTCCCCCCGCTTCCCTTACTTCCTCTTTCCTTTGTTCAAGATCGGCATACAGACACAAATGAAGGGGATCTAATCTGAACGTCAGGATGGTTTCCAGGACTCAGAGCTAAGTTGGACCTGAATTTCCTTTTTTTTTGTTATTTTCTCTTTTTCTTAAGAGGTTTTAACATATTGTCTCAATCTCCTCATATCATTCAGGGCTCGTTCATGATAGTCCGGGGATAAAATGTATACTTTAAGGGGGGGACTAGGGAGCTTAATGGTTTGGTCAAAAAAAGTGGAAGTCACTAACATGGCGAAAAGTGCCAAAAATTTCTTGATAGGGAAAATATGTTTCACAGTTACTTGTTTTTTGTTACTTTTGTTATACTTACAAGGTGGGGAAGGGAAGTGTCAACTTTGGGGGGCTTACAAGGTATTTAGTGATGATTGTCTCGTCTATCGGGAGGCTAGGGCCCACAGGAGAGGGACCAGCAAAAGCAGAATGCATTAGTAACCATAGTACAAATAATTACGTGGAACGTTAAAGGTCTGAGATCTCCTAACAAACGAGCAATGATATTGAGACACCTGAAAACACTTAAAACAGACATTGCACTATTACAGGAAACGCACTTGGGGAAGGAGGATTTTTTCCGCATGAAGAAACACTGGGCACCGTATACGGGGCAGAGGCACAAGGCAGGAAAGCGGGTACCATGATTCTAATAAATAAACAACTAAGTCATGAAGTAGTGACACACGAGGCTGATGACAAGGGAAGGTGGCAACACTTAACAATCATTAGTCCAGCGGGCAAACTTAGTATTTATAATGTTTACGGTCCAAACGCACAACAGAACTCCTTTCATGAAGGCATAAAGGCCAGCTTACTAGCAGAGGGGGGGGACTAACATAATAGTGGGAGGAGACTTTAACACAGTTCCAGACTCAGCGGAGGATAGGAGGAGGAGGGAGGAGGGAGTAGGAAACGTGGACAGGAGGTCAGACAATAGAGAGGTAACATTAGAAGATGTAGGATTGAAAGATATCTGGAGACTAACGCATCCGCATGAAAGAGAATATACGCACTTTTCACACCCACATGATAGTTGGTCACGTATTGACCAATTCTGGATATCTCAAGACCTAGTGAATGGAGTACAAAACTGTGAGATAGAGAACATGGTGATATCAGACCATAGTCCAGTGAGATTGGGCATTAGAGAAAAATTCAAGAGAGGTACAGATATCATATGGAGATTTCCATCGTTTCTTCTTAGACAAGAAAACTTCCAAAAAATACTGCAAGAGTGGTGGGGAGAATTCATAGAAGACAACAAGGAACATAAAGGGACACCAGTGTTATATTGGGAAACGGCAAAGGCGGTATTGAGGGGTCGATTAATGGGGTATACGGCCATGATCAAACGAAAAACTAATGAAAACTATAATGCCCAGAGTGAAGCAGTTCGGGTAGCTTACACTAAGTACTTGGCAAACAGATCTCCCACAGCTAAAGACAGATGGTTGGAGGCGAAATGGGGATTTGACGATTGGGCCAAAAAGAAGGAACAATTATTCTGGTCGCACAAAGAAGCTGAGTTGCATAGATTCGGCAACAAGGCGGGGAGAATGTTGGCAAACCTGGCAAGGGGCAGCAGAAAGATGACAGTGATCCCCAAACTGAAAACAAAGGGGGGAGGGGTGACCACGGACCCTAAGGAAATTAATAAACTGCTGGGAGATTATTATAGAAAATTATATGGGCCAGGAGATAATGACATGACTGACGAGGCAGAATGGCTGAGACAAGCACACATGCCCAGGTTAAATGAGGAAGACTTCAGTGCCTTGAATGCAACTATTACAGTGGAGGAGGTAATGAGAACAATTGGGGACCTTAACACCAACAAGGCACCGGGACCTGACGGTTTTAATAGCGAATTTTACAAGGCTATGAAGGATTTGATCTCGCCGGATCTTACGGCTGTATTTAACGCATTCCTGGAAGGAGGGGAAATTCCCAAAAATTCTAATGTAGCATACATCAAACTACTCCCCAAGGGGACCAAAGATCTAGATGATCCCTCTAGCTATAGGCCCATATCGCTTATAAACCAGGATTTAAAAATAATGTCCAAGATCATGGCTAACAGATTGGCCATGATTCTACCGAGGATCATTACAGAGCACCAGGTAGGGTTTATTAAAGGGAGAAATGCTGTCACTAACATCCAGAGGACAATTCTAGTGTTAGACGCGGTGAGATTAGAGTGTACTGGGAAAGGGGCAAAACCAGCCCTAGTTACCCTTGACGCTGAAAAAGCGTTCGATAATGTAAACTGGAGCTGGTTAGACAAGGTAATGGAGGCCATAGGATTAGTAGGCAAAATGAGACTTTATATCAGAACACTATATGCCAACTCGGGAGCTAGGATACACACTCTGGGCTTTTTATCAGACATGTTCCCTTTGATGAAGGGAACAAGACAAGGTTGCCCGCTATCTCCCCTCCTATTCAACCTGGCAATTGAACCTTTATCAAGAATTTTACAGGGACAGAACAGCTTTAAAGGGATCAAGATAAGGGAAATGGAAATAAAGATAGCGCTTTTTGCTGATGATGTTATACTGTATATGGGGGACCCCAGTGCAGATTTACCACAGACTCTTGCCTTGATTGAGAAATTTGGACTAATATCTGGATTTAAGCTAAACAAGAAAAAGTGCGAGATTATGTTTCTGAGGGGGCCTCAAGGAGGACCAACAGGGGGAAACGCAAGGGAGGGTTGTTTCTGTGGCATCCCTATAGCACAAACTTCAATTAAATACCTGGGAATACATATAGGGAGAACGATGGAATCGATCTATGAGTTAAATTACGGACCGTTAATAAGGAAAATTATAACACAAATTAAGGGATGGAAAGGTCTGCCTCTACCACTTCTGGCAAGATGTCACCTGATAAAAATGATGAGCTTTCCTAGATTACTATATCCATTGCAGACAATCCCGTTATTACTATAACTAAAGGAAGTGAAAAGACTGAACTCTGCGTATGCGGATTTTGTATGGAGGGGAAGGAAACCCAGAATAAAATTGCGTACACTGATGAAGTCAGCGGAGGAGGGAGGACTTAGCTTCCCAGATGTTCGGGGATATAATCTGGTGTGTATAATGAAGCATGTGTTGGATTGGATGAGAGGGACGAGTAGGCACTCAGACTACGGTATGGAAGCTAAGTATGCATCACCATGGGATTTGACGTCCATTCTACACTCTCCACTGTCCAAGGTGGAAGGGCACATAAGGAGCTCAATCATATTCCGAGATACTATGTTAACCTGGAAATCAGTGAGAAAGAAGCTGGGGCTTTCATGGAAAGTACTTGAACCCTTGGGCATCTCCAAACTTCCCCTTGGGAAGAGAAAACAAGCTGTTTATTAGATGGAAAGAGAAGGGCATTAGGAGGGTGAAAGACGTTATGAATGTGGAGGAGAGAAGGTGGATGACAGGCAAAGAAGTGCTAGAGAAGTATGACCTCAAAAGCTCGCATATCATCCAATATGAACAATTAAAATTTGGGGTGCTTGGAGATCTGAGTGAGCTTGGAAGGGAATTGAACAGAAGTTTGATTGATGAATTTATGGAAGGTGATGTAGCAAGTGTCAATGTCTCTCATATCTACCGAATATTGCGGGGGGTGCTTATATCTAGGGAGGATAGCCGTACCCTAACAGCTTGGGGGAAACAATTGAAAGGACAAGAAGTGGTGGGTACCATATTGAAGGGTTGGGTACAAGTGCGGAAACATGTCACTAATGAGAGATGGAGGGACACTCAATTTAGAATCTTACATAGGGCTATCTTGGGATTCAATATACCAGGAAGAGATATGCGATGTCCTAAGTGTCAAGAAGAGAAAACAGATATGTTACATGGATTATGGGAATGTAAGAAAATTCAGGGGTTTTGGAATCAAATTAGGGCATTTGCTAGAGCAACATGGGGAATATCTAGTGATTTAGAGTTAATGGTGTGGATTTTTCACTCCTTTGAGAAAGGAGTAAGAGGGGGTCCGGACACGCAGGGACAGAAAAAATTTGCAATACTACATGACATAGCCATGATAGCCAAACGATGTATTTTAAAACACTGGATACACAGAGAGAGCCCATCCATGAAGGAAGTCAGTGGCGAATTACATAACCTATTGAGACTAGAAAAAATGGCTGCGGAAAGGGACAAAGACAGGTTGACAGGCAAGTTTTTTGGGAGATGGAGAAACTTTATTGAACGCCAATTTACCCCGGGAGAAATAAATAATGTGATGACACCTTTTATACACTCAGAGTGGTATCTCCTGAATGATATCCAAGACAACTTGGGTAAATTAAGAATCATCCAGTAGTGGGTTGTGGAGAGCGGAGAAGATGAGCAGATAAGGGTATATCGAGACACGTCAGCAACTTCGGAAACACCTAGGGTTGACACGGGTTTTAACGACCTTAATGACCTGTATTGTCTATGCTATTTCTTAAAAACTTTGTTTTGGTTCAACATGTATGATCGCTTACCAAAGAGCAGTATGGAATTTTAAGTTGGGGCAATATCCCCTATTATGTTTTATTCTGTCGGAGGAATGTTCTTCTTTTGTAACCATGAAGGTCTTTGTTATGTTTATAAAAATTGAAAAAATTTAATAAAAACGTTTGGAAAAAAAAAATTAAAATGAATCTAATACAATAATTCTATATTTTATATTTTCGTCTCTTCCAGTCACTTCTTCTCTCCACGGGTTATATGCCTATATTCGGTGGAGGGATTATATGGTCTCGCAATCTGTACGGATGTAAAAAAATACGTACCACACCTTACCATGCACAAACAAATGGAATGTGTGAGAAGATGAACCAACTTGTCATCAATCTACTGAAAACCCTGCCACTCGAGGAGAGAAAGTTACCCGATTTGGTGGACATGTACAACAACATCCCAGTAAGTTCTACCAAATGCACCCCCGCTTACCTCATGAGAGCAAGATCTGGAAGGCTACCAATATATCTGGTGAATTACCTTGGGCAACAAGGACCCATCCACCACACGGACTCTCACTGGCCTTGGCATTTGCACCAGCGGGATGGCATGCCGCCGGGCAAAAGAGGAGGAGATGAAACTATCCCCAGCACCTGTGTCCACACTTGCCCTTGTGGACCATGTTGACCCCTTAAAGGAAATGGACGCAGGAAACGTCACCCTAATGGATGACGCAGAGTCCAGTCTACCTCCAGCTATGGTCACCAATCGCGGTCGCTTACCCTGACGCTTTGGGCAACGGTTGGCATAATGACCATACTGCCCACAAGCAAAACAGGAAATGCTTTTGTGACTCGAAGACCTAGCAACACCAACCCTAGCGATGTCCATAGGGACAGAGATGTCCTCTAAGGGAGGTGCAGTAGGAGAGACCACTACAGTGGCTGAACGACCCTCTGACCTGCGCTCCAGCTGACGTTCGGAGGTCCGCAGGTCAATGCGGGTAGCCAGAGTCATGAGGCCCTCAAGGGTAGTTGGTACCTCACGCGACGCTAATGCGTCCTTCACGTGCGAGGCTAATCCCCTCCAGAACAGTGGAATGAGAGTCCTCTCTGACAACCCCAGTTCTGCAGCAAGTGTCCTGAAACTCACAGCATATTGACTTGAGGAGGTACGCCCCTGCTCCAAAGTCAGTAGCTGTAGGGCCGAGTCGTGAGTGACCTGAGGCCCCAGGAACACTTGTCGCAAGGACTCCAAAAACTCCTTAGAGTCCTGTACTATGGGGGCATTCCTCTCCCACAATGGTGTAGCCCACTCCCGTGCTCTATCAGAGAGCAAGAGGATGATAAACCCCACCTTCGACCTCTCTGTAGGAAACCGTGCAGCCAACAGCTCTAGATGGACTGAGCACTGGTTCACAAATCCCCTACATGCCTTGCTGTTCCCCGTAAACTTGTTGGGCAGCGAGAGGTGAGGGAGGGTTGGAGTAGGCTTGGTGACGGACACCATTGCAGCCGCTTGAGCCACCACATCATCCATATCAGCAGCAAGAGCAGACTTCTCCAGAGACCTCACTCTGGCATCAAGCTGCAGTATGAACTGACGTAGCTGCTCCATCTCCGCCATGCCAGCCAGACCCTGGCGCAGTCTTACTGTTACAGGGGGGACCGGCAGATTAGGACCAGGGGTATATATCCCAATCGCCAGTCGGGGCACACCGTGCTCCAAATGGTAATGGAGCTGCTGGCACCCTGTGGGTTAGGCGGAGACTATAGAGCTGGATGGCTCTGAGATAACTCAAGAAACCGGTCACGTGTGTAGGGACACGTCAGACGGGACGACAACCCAGTTAGCGTTTCGGTGGAGCGGACGCTACTCTGACCACATGTGTAACAACACGTCAGGCCGGATGGTAACCAGTTAGCGTTGACCGAGAAGACCGCTGCGACAGCGCCCTGTCGGCCACGTGTGTAAGACACGTCAGGCCGAGCGGTCCTCCGATTAGCGTTTCTGGCCACCACTCGACTGGCCACGTGTGTAAAGGACACGTCAGACCAGGTAGTCACACCAGTAGCATTTGACTGGGAAGCCGAGGAGGATAATACGGTTCACACACCCAATCCAGGAACACTCTGTTAACTTCACAGGGGTTCTGGGGTGCGCTGTCCGTGCGCGTAGAGGGCACAACCGGACAGGTGGCGCATCAGGTACACTGTCCGTGTGCGTAGAGGGCACTCTCGGACAGGTGACGCAACAGGTATTCTGTCCGTGTGCATAAGAGGCACAACTGAACAGGTGACGCAGCAGCCGCAGCCCAGTTAACGCCACTGGACTGCTCTAGCACAACAGGAACGGTAGCAAGGAAGCACGGCGCCTGACCCTCATGTGCTGAGCCACGAATCTTGGCGTGACAGGCACCGTTCGCCTAGCCCTACCTACCGCTTCCAACAAGGCTTATGCCACCAAGAACTCTAAATGAAGACTGCGCACCTCCATGTTGTGTGCAGCCCCTTTTATAACCTGGGTCCGCCCCAAACCCAGGGTGGAACCACCAAGGTCCAATAGCAGAGTGCCATGTCATCAGTGACGTCACATGCGACCTATCTGTGACGCCCTGGACAAGCCAGGGGTCACAGGTAATGACATCACTACACCCTACACCCCGGTTAGGCACATCAAAGCTAGACCAGAAATCCTTGTTGCCTTCCCCAGGGGCTGATGTCCACACCAGGGGGTGGACCCAGGCGGTTGGTCTCCACCCACCAAGGAGTTCACAGTCCTGGAGGAGGGAGAACACAGGCAGTTAGAGGGAGTTAGAGTTAGAGTGAAGTTAGGGAGAGGAGTTGAGTGGTAGAGGAGCAAGTGAGAGGAGAAAAGTGAAAGTAAAGAGCCTGAAGTTGGTCCGGGTGTGTGCCCCGGACGGAGACAGCAAGGTTAGCAGACGGCGGTGACCGTCTGCAGGAGTGGCCTATCGGAGGTGCCGTGAGGACCGTGGACGGGTGGTGACCCGGCGGTACCGGACCGGTACACAAGGAGAAGCTAGCACCATTGGCAGGGGCCTTTTGGATCCCGGCAAGGCTAGGAGTCGCCATAAATTTGCCAAATCTGTCAGTGAAGGGGACCTCCGGGTTTCCAAACAACTAAGTCCCGATTGAAGGCAACAGTCCAACTGTATGAGAGAGACACCGCCACCGCCAAGGCACCAGTTTCTCAGGGCCAGTGCCTGCGGGCAAAGAGGGGCTCCTCCGGCCCATATCCAAGTCGGGGAGCGGGTTACCGGTGGGAACCCATCGCTACCAACATTACACAAGGTGCAGGGAAAGAGACAGTCACCGTTAACTACCGGGGAAAAGCAACAGCAGCCGTACGTGGGAACCGTCTTTCCAGCCATGTGTTTTACCGAGAACTGTGTCACCGTCTCAGGCTGAGTGAGTACCACCGTGCCGTGAGGCACAGCGCTGACCCCCCGCGACCCTGCACCTCACCAGGCCCCGCACCTGGCCTGCCATCCCTCATCCTCCACCCCATCACTGGGCCCCGGGACAACCAACCCCTACCCACGGAGGGGAGAACTAACAACTCTGGTGCTCCCTGTCACCGCTCCCGGGATCCCCATACAGAGCAGCGGTGGTGTTACCAAAAATCACCACAACCGTGGGTGGCGTCACGGACAATAAATCCCCAAAACCAAACCCCTTTTCACTCACGGGCGAGGAGCGCCGCTCGAGTCCCCGGGATCCGGCCCATAGCTCGAGCCACCGAGCAGCAGCGGCCGCAGCAGCAGCGGCAGCCGGACCCGAGCAGTGGGAGAGCGCAGTGTCCCCTCCTCCGCCCGCGACAACTTGGCGTCACGAACAGGATCTTACCGCTCTGCCGTTGGGTAGAGGTGCGCCTTGTTACCGCCGGAGGTGTCCGGCCAGAAAATTTCAGAAGCCGCCATCTTTGGCGCGAAAAGTTCCCGCTCGAGCGTCTCCTCAAGTAGTGGAGGTGCGAAGGCCAAAATCCCGCCCCGATAGAGGAGGAGCCGGAAAGAGGCTAAGGGGGACGAAATGGCGACTGGTCGCATGTAGCTCGCGGCTATACAGATAGGGACGCCGGGACCCCACGATCTGCTGACCCCTGCAAAGAATGTCCGCTCCACCGAGCTATGCGGAGGCTACCGAGCCGGTGCCCGGGACAGCGGCATGGCTGAGGGCCCGAACGGCAGGGATCTGCCGACACTACCGGAGCCAGATCTGTAGGCTGATGGAGCAGTGGACCGCAGAGGTGGAGGAGGTAGCTGCAGTTGCACGGGTGTATGGAATGGAGGCCATGATGGAGGAGCTGGCGAGTGACCCACGCCCCTGTGTCCCCGAGGGACCGGCCGTTGCGGCTGAGGGACCCGGTCTACCCCTGGCCCCCCATGCCGCCTCCGTCCTCCTTGCCCGTGCACCGCGCTGCACCTGGCCCGTCGGGCGTACACCCCTTTGTAACAGTGGCCGAGAGAGTGGAGAGTCTGGAAGCTGCGGCAGCTGGCGGCAACCCGCCTGGCGCAGGGACGGACGATAGTGATTCCGGGCCTGACACCGAGCCCGTTTCGGAAGAAGATGAAGGAGTCGTCGCTCTGCATGACATGGAGGCCACTTACCTTCCCCGGAGTGGGAACAATGGGTATCGGGCGGCCCTTCCTCGCCGCGCTTGCTATGCGCTGGAGGGGCTGGTGCCCGTGTTCTTCCACCCAGAGCCGGGTGGGGAGGACGAAAGTTCACAGTAAGGGCAGCGGGATGCCGTTGCACCGTCCCCGTTGGGATCACCTGTATGTGTTAAAAGTTTGAAAGTTTTTGAAAATGAGTGATCAACCGAAGTTCACCTGATTGTCTGCTACTGTGATTTGAAACCGGTTGTTGCCGGCACCGTTGTCCCCGTGGGGACCGTCTGAAGTTGCGTAAGGGACTCCTTACGGACAAGCCCGTGAACTTGCAGGGCAACCACAAACTAGTGGGATGTAAATAATGTTGTTGTTGCAGCTTCCACCGTTACCGCCTCCGGAGAGGCAGATTGGAGGGAGGGCCCGCAGTGGAGCAGGCTGGGGCCCAGCCACCACCGGAACCGGTGGCTACCCTCTGGGGGTTCCAGGGGCTCCCCATGGACGTGGGTCCCCTGGAAAGGACAGATCCCGCTCGGGTAACTTGGTGCAGGACTGGGGTCAAGGGGTGCTGCCTGTTTTCTTAGGGGCAGCATCAGGGCCAGGTTGCTTGGGTGGGAGAGAGCGGAAGCCGTAACCGTTTGAAACCGTTAACCGTTTGCAACGTTTAAGAAAAGTGCCTCCCATTGTGGGATGATGTTACTATACTTGTATGTGTTTTTATCTTTTTACAGTTTAAAAAGGAAAAATAAAACCGGTGTTGGACGGGCAGCCCGCGGACGGTCTGCATTTTGCTAAGGGGGAATGTGACGCCCTGGACAAGCCAGGGGTCACAGGTAATGACATCACCACACCCTACACCCCGGTTAGGCACATCAAAGCTAGACCAGAAATCCTTGTTGCCTTCCCCAGGGGCTGATGTCCACACCAGGGGGTGGAGCCAGGGTCTCCACCCACCAAGGAGTTCACAGTCCTGGAGGAGGGAGAACACAGGCAGTTAGAGGGAGTTAGAGTTAGAGTGAAGTTAGGGAGAGGAGTTGAGTGGTAGAGGAGCAAGTGAGAGGAGAAAAGTGAAAGTAAAGAGCCTGAAGTTGGTCCGGGTGTGTGCCCCGGACGGAGACAGCAAGGTTAGCAGACGGCGGTGACCGTCTGCAGGAGTGGCCTATCGGAGGTGCCGTGAGGACCGTGGACGGGTGGTGACCCGGCGGTACCGGACCGGTACACAAGGAGAAGCCAGCACCATTGGCAGGGGCCTTTCGGATCCCGGCAAGGCTAGGAGTCGCCATAAATTTGCCAAATCCGTCAGTGAAGGGGACCTCCGGTTTCCAAACAACTAAGTCCCGATTGAAGGCAACAGTCCAACCGTATGAGAGAGACACCGCCACCGCCAAGGCACCAGTTTCTCAGGGCCAGTGCCTGCGGGCAAAGAGGGGCTCCTCCGGCCCATATCCAAGTCGGGGAGCGGGTTACCGGTGGGAACCCATCGCTACCAACATTACACAAGGTGCAGGGAAAGAGACAGTCACCGTTAACTACCGGGGAAAAGCAACAGCAGCCGTCCGTGGGAACCGTCTTTCCAGCCATTTGTTTTACCGAGAACTGGGATCCGGCCCATAGCTCGAGCCACCGAGCAGCAGCGGCCGCAGCAGCAGCGGCAGCCGGACCCGAGCAGTGGGAGAGCGCAGCGTCCCCTCCTCCACCCGCAACGTCATCAGGACACCTGACACCCTCTGCCCTATCAGGGCCTGCCACCTCACGGACATGCTCAGTGAGATCCTTACCGGACCTAGCCTCTGATGCACTAAGTGCCTGGGCATGCTCAGTAGCCTGAGCAACAGGCTCAGAAAGCAGACTATCAGTTTGAGCATGCTCAGTAGGCACATCCCAGAACTTAGACACGGCACGAAGTCCAAGTACCTGTGCAAACAGGCTGTTAGGGTTAATTGTGGGAGCATGCTCAGTAGCCTGAACTGAGGACTTAGTCTCAGACATAACACAATCAGGCTGAGCATGCTCACTAAGCAAAACACCGGGCTTAGACTCTGGCTGCGGTAAATCGGCGCACGCATGCGCACTAGCCGCCTCTCCACACTTAGACGTGGTGGAAGGAGCAGCCAACTGGACGACCCGAGGCACGGCCAAGAACGGCAGCCGGCGCCTGGGCGCAACAGGAACCGCAGCAGGCTGCTTGCGGCTATGGCGGCACCGGTTCGTAACAGAACCTTACGTTGTACTCCCTTCCAACTTTGAGAATCAGAAGACCTGCCTAATCAGCAAGGATCAAGGAAAAATCACATCCACTGTCTCACGTGACCACTTAAAAAAATGCCCAGAACCACTAAAACCAAGAGGAGAAGCAATGGCTACACCACAAGTCGAAGAAAGAAGAGATAGAGTGATTCATACCATCTTGGGAGACTTCCCAGAGACTTGGCACCAGCACAACGGAGCTATTATTGTGACATTCCTCACATTTCCACAAGTTGCAGAGGAACCAGTCTTAGGCGGGCTTTACATTTTGCGACATCGCTACCGATATATCGTCGGGGGTCACGTCATTAGTGACGCACATCCGGCGCCGGTAGCGACATCGCAACGTGTAAATCCTAGGTGCGACGATGAACGAGCACAGAAGTGTACAAACAAATAGATCCGCAACCGTGGATTAACAAATGCGGTTATCAATTGACCGCTATAGCACGTCCTTAATATACAATTTAATACAAGGAAGGGGGAAGGACTTAACGTGCAGGAAATCAGAATCATCATAAATAATTAGAAACCACAACCTCAGTTAATGCATATAAAAATTAATTTTATTACAAAAAGAGTAAAAACAGGTTGAATTTTCATGATATATAGAATACATAAATATAGGAAATAAATGATCTCAGTGAAAAACGAGGACTGAAAAAAGCAGCACAATACCTATGCGTATAGGATGTAAGCAGGCAATGAGTAAGCTAACCCATGGAAGGTGGGGATGAAAAATATATGTGCTAATAAACCATGGGATTAGCAAGGCAGGGAGGATTGATTGATTAAAATGCAAGTAACCAGTAGATTACATTACACTCAGATAAATGAAATCTCCATTAAATGTAAAGTGGCTCAATCAAGGAGAATTCAACCGGAGCATTTCAAAAGTATAATCAATCAATCAAACTTACCCATATATTTAAATTGCGCTGATAAAATACCAACTCATATGCCCCTACGCGTCTCGCCTCAGCTTCATGAGGGGGAGGTGGAAAAGGTGCCAGTGGGGGAGGTTATCATCAAGCGGAGTTTATAAATGCAGCAGTTGATTCTGATAAGTTAATCCTAGTGTCAATCTTGTCCCAATCATTGCGCATGTGTTTGCAGCCACACACCCGCTCACGTCAGTTCAGGCCCTCCTGTGGTGACGTAATGTGTCAACACTACGGAGGCCGTCGGGAGCGAGCAAGGGGGAGGAGAGCAAAGACGTGCGCACAGGACAAAATCTTGTATGAAAGTGACGAGAGCGCCGGTGAGCGCATGCGCACTACGCACCACCCGCAGCTCAGGCCAGTCACCAAGGAAAAAGAGCGTATTAGATACTACAGGGGGACATATGATCAATAGAAATGGTGAATCATTAATGGCATATCAATTATATCAACATATGGAAGAGTTGTCAATCCAAGAGATATATCCATTCATCACACTCCATATGTATCAACAATCGCCTGAACCCCTGATTTCACCACATCTATGATATGTTATCAGCACATGCAAAAAACCCACACACATACATGTCGATCGCATGTGCACACATTAACTTGTCCATATAAGCAAATCTTTGTACATATATATAAAGCACACGGATAGACATGCAGTGTATATGTATATAAAAGGCACGTTCCATATAGCGATGAGGCACACATATATACATGCACATACATGAACACATGCGTGCACACCCGTACATAATTATGGAGTAAATCTCATACAAATATGTCCCAACATTACATAAAAAACCAAAGACAAAAAACATGCATGTACATAAACATAGATGTCTCCCCAGAATGTACGCTATTGACGGAACTCCTGAAAATGCAAAGATGATTCTGGACACAGAAAGGAGTATAACTCAATTCAGAAGGGCTGATCAAAACACCGCACTTCTACAAAGAATAAGGCACCTATAAAAATCCAAGAAAAAGAGAACGAATTAAAACCAGTGCAAAATAAAAAAACTATACAAAAAGGAAAAAGTGAAAATAAAAACACCGAATATGACTAGGGACAACATTATCCAATTGTTATAAGCATATTAGAGTATAGAACAGCTTAAACTCAGAACTCAACAAAATACTCAAACCATGAAGACATGTCAACAAGCCGCCGAATGTGAGTGAACCCAAAAATCTATAAAAATGGCGAAAAAGTAAGTTTTTCATTCAAACCATGGGGTGAGACTGTATCAAGTCTCACTATCCACTCACATTCACGTCTTGCCAAGGCCCTCTTGTAGTCCCCACCTCGAATCCCCAGATGTATAACATCAATCCCTAGAAATTTTAAATCGTCTGGGTTGCATTTGTGGTGGCTTTTAAAGTGGCGAGGAATGGTCTTAAGAAGATGAATATTTGTTTCCTCACGGGCCGCCACAATATCCCTGACGTGTTCCCTGATGCGTTTACGGAACTCACGTGATGTGAGTCCTATGTAAACCAAACGGCATGTGCATCTAGCATAATATATGACGTTCGAGGTTCGGCAAGATATATAATGCCTTATCTCAAATGTCCTACTCCCATCTGATGACGTGAAGGAGTTGGCCCGTATCATGTTACGACAGGCCAGACATGACCCACAGGGAAACGAACCCAAGTTGGTCCTGGGTATGTTGAAAAGGGATTGGGTTTTGAGCGTGTAGTGACTATGCACTAGGTGATCCTTCAAGTTTTTACCCCTTCTTGCTGTCATTAGGGGCATGTCTGACAATTTGGGACCTAGTACATTGTCAGTTTTTAGAATAGCCCAATGTTTCTTCAAGACCTCTCTAATATCATTCCACTGGTTGTTATAAGTGGTAATGAACCTAGTCATACCTTCCTCCTTCTCTTTCTGTCCTCCAATTAGTAACGCAGGCCTCTTGGCATTTTTTGCCCTATTATAACCCATTTTGATAGCACGATGTGAGTATCCACGCCCCCGGAACCTAGCTCTAAGGTCCTCGGCCTGAGCTTCAAAATATTGATCAGTCGAGCAAATCCTCCGGGCGCGAAGATACTGCCCTACGGGTATTCCTCGTATAGTAGAGGCCTGATGGTTGGAGGTAGCGTGGAGGAGTGCATTAACTGAGGTCTCCTTTCTGAACATATCCGCCTGTAAAGAGCGGTCCGGATGCACAATCAGTCTCACATCCAGAAAGTCCATTTCTGCAGGATGATATTTATAGGTGAGTTTGATGCCGTGCTGATTCTTATTGAGGAGGCAAATGTAATTCTCCAACTCAATTGAGGTGCCCCCCCACAGAATCAGCACGTCATCAATATATCTTATCCATTGTTGGACAGGGGCGTCGGTCTGCGCGTCACCTCCAAACACCTCCCTCTCCCAGTACCCCAAAATATCGCTGATCTGTGTAACGTCGTTCATTTCCATAATGTCGGTTCGGCCGCAGGTATGATGTTGTTTTTGTTTGTCGTTCCTGCAGCTCCACACATCGCTGTGTGTAAACCCGCAGGAACGACAAACATCCCCTTAGCTGCATCCCGCCGGCAATGCTGAAGGAAGAAGGTGGGCGGGATGTTATGTCCCGCTCATCTCCCCCCTCCGCTTCTATTGGCCGGCTGATTAGTGACGTCGCTGTGACGCCGAACGCACCTCCCCCTTGAAGGAGGGATTGTTCGGCAGTCACAGTGACGACGCCGACCAGGTATGTACGTGTGAAGCTGCCGTAGCGATAATTTTCGCTACGGCAGCAATCACCAGAAATCGCATGTGCGATTGGGGCGGGCGCTATCGCGCTCGACATCGCTAGCAATCGTTAGCGATGTCGCAACGTGTAAAGCCCGCCTTAGAAGAGCCCTCAACCCATACACCAGTAGGCTCACAAAAAACACGTAGACAATTGCCGAGTCCACCTGCAGACAGTAGGGAGACACCTGTCCTACACATGAGAACACAGCAGGGGTTAGATGAAGGACCAGAGTTACGCAGGCCAACTCGTAGCAATTTTGGCCAACCCTCACTTAGGTACAGAGAGTAAAACCCTAAGTGAACTAGGTAATCATTCATGTAAATAATGTTAAATGTTATTATAATTATATTTCTGCTAATCATATGTTTACTACAATTTGAAAAGTTTTAAATCATTTGGGACAGTCACCTGATTTTCCACAATTAAGTTAAATATGGACCATGGCTGCAGGACTGGCAGCAACCAACACGAACTTGTGTGATTGTAAATAGTTGCACCCAGTGTGCCTTCCAGAGTAGTCCCAGTTTTGCCATCAGGTCATTAATCCCGCCACCAAGGAGAGGAAGATTGGAGGAAAGGTCTGGGATAGAGATGGCCCAGACCTGGTCACCACAGGGACCGGTGACCTGCCTTCTCAAAGGGTTTTGGGGAACCAGGACCTTTTTGGGTGGTGAGTTGATGGGAGGGATGCTCCAAGTTTGCAACGTTACAAGAAATTTGCCTCCCCTGCATGGGAAGAATGTTATGCATTAACCTTTTTACATCTCTTCCTTTGCAGTTAAAATTAAGCTCTATACAGCCCGAGGACGTGTTGTGTTTAACCAAGGGGGAATGTAGCGCCCCTGAGCACCTTAGGGCACTACAAGGAACTGCATCCCCTCGGGGATGCAGGACCTATCCCCTGGGACCTGGAGTAACAGTGCCATTGACCACCAAAACACAATTAAATCCTAGTGAACACTCCACACCGGGCAAAGAAGGGTTAACAGAATGGTTTAGCCAGCCTGGTGGAAGGATTTGGGAGTCTGCAATCAGAGTGAAAGTCGGAGAGCGCACGGAGAGGTGTGCGGACGTGCCTGAGCTGGGTCCGTGTAACGGTGACTCCGGGGGCACGGGAGAGAGATCGCCAGAACGGGTACCGGAGATACCGCTGGGACTGGAGCACGAACGTGGCACAGGGCCCTAGGTCAAATGTCAAGTTTCAAACGGTTTGATAAATACCTGCATGGTGTGGAAACCTTCACGGACTTCACCGAACCAAATAATACGGGGGCATCAGCAGTAAACTAGGATTGGGGTTCGGACACTTACCTTCCCGCAGGGTCCGCACTGCCCGCCGTACGGAGAAGGAGACTGTACCCCAAAAGGGACAGTCGGGGCCCCCAAACGCTTCAATCTACAAGGACTAAACTAACAGAATGTGTCGGGATAGAGCAACCTGGGTCACTACATTGGCACTGATACTCCTGGGGCCGGAACCAGCAGGCCGAGGGTCCATGTGAGTAGAGACTGTTAAAGTTAACCTGGTGTGGTCTCCATCATTATATACCATACATCTCCCAGGCAGAGCCCTACCTGTGGAGGGCCTACCACCACAGCTGCCACTACCATCAGCTCTGGGAGTACCCACATACAGCAGCGGCAGTTCCCCACCTCTAACCGCAGTTGGTGTCACATGACAAAAACTCTTATCTCCCCTGTAAATACACCCCATTAAGAAAAAGGGCCCAGAGCACGGGACCGGGCAATGGCCACCAGAGTGACATTCCCATTTGTTATCGCCCGGGACCGAATACCCCCTTTTCTGGGCGACACATCTGTACCTGGACACCAGACCATATCAATTTCATCACTGATTGGACACGTCACGTGATAGATATGTATTGCAGTCTCCTTGCTGCCCCATAAACAGTTAACTTATACAAAGTACAACTTCCTCTTTTTTACACAAAAAAGCCAGCTAGCCATAGTGACATGGGTAACTTCCTCTTTCCAAAGCGACTCCCTTCCAGACAGTCAAAAACAACCGAGCCAGCACTGACTGACATAAACTATCAACCACTGAGGACTCTCAGCTCTTTTATAGCATTTGAGAGAAAATAAAGACACAAGATCTAATACGCAGGTGTCTGAACTCGCCAATTACACAGGTAAGAACAGTTCTTTATATAACCTTTTTCATACCTGAATTCAGCATATATCTACTTCACCATTTTGCTCTAAAGCCAAGGAAGCTCGCAGCTTCTGCTCTTCACAAAACAGACATACACACATTAGACATCACATTATGCAGAGGTTTTAAGATGTTTGTGATGTTTGATCTTACGAATGTCTTTTTATAATGTCGTCATAACAAATATACCAATTCTTGCAGCTACATACACTAGTGGTGACAACAATCCCTTCTGTAGGATGTCTTGCAGAATGACCATCAGCCACCCACTTATACCCTTAAACCAATTAACGAGATTAAGAAATGAAAAAGTATTGTTCCACCAAGAGTCCTTGTTTTCATGGTGTTCCTGTAACCATTTGTCCCTCATTTCTTTAATTATTTCCATCTTGGCCTTTACTTGAAAATTTCCTTTGGGGTCTATGTAGTAGCAACAAGTAGGGCCTATTATCTGACACATCCCACCCTCCTTAGCAGTCAACTAGTCCAATACTATTGTATGCTGGTTAACCAATCTGAGCCTGTACTGCATTGGTCTGGTTTACTATCCCCAGTACTTCCCATATGTGGTCATATAGATAGTCGATTCCACCAATGTATTCCACATTTGTATTATGAAAAGGTAAATGAACATACTACTAAATAATCTATTTCCTACCCCCATTTTCACTATATGAGGTCTACCATTTGGTCTAGGTTCATCGTCTGCAGCTCGTCTATATAATGAATGTTTGGGGACAGCATTTATATCTAAGTCACCATGAGGTAGTATGAAGGTAGCAGGCGTAAGGCGTGCTAAGGTGCAAGTTCCTTCTGCACCAGGAGGAAGCCATTTTTAAGCCTGATGGCCACACACTAGATAAAAATCTTTAGGCATGTAGGGTATGATGTCGGTGGGTCTCCCAATACAACGTATATGTCAAAAATCCTTGCATCAAAGGTTTGGCACACCAAGTTTAGTTGTTTTGGAAACTGACCTTATGCCCTCGGCATGTCTTAAGCGGGCTTTACATGCTACGATATTGTTAATGAATTATCGCCGTGGTCATGGTGTTTGTGACGCACATCCGGCGTCATTAACGATATCGCAGTGTGTGACACTTATGAGCAACCTTAAACGATCGCAAAAGCGGTCAAAATCGTTTGCTGCGGAGAGGTCGTCCTGAAACAAAAAATCGTTTTCTGCTTATTACCGATGTTGTTCGTCGTTCCTGCAGCAGCACACATCACTGTGTGTGACACTGCAGGAGAGACAAACATCTCCATACCTGCCTCCACCGGCAATACGGAAGGAAGGAAGTGGACGGGATGTTACGTCCCGCTCATCTCCGCCCCTCCGCTTCTATTGGACGCCTGCCGTGTGACGTCACTGTGACGCTGCATGAACCGCCCCCCTTAGAAAGGAGGCGGTTTGCCGGCCAAAGCGACGTCACAGGGCAGGTAAGGCCGGTTTCACACATCCGGCTTTTTGCAGTTTTGCCGGATGCGGCGCTCTCCCGTACAGTTAATACAGTACAATGACAGCGCAACAAGCGCCGCTCACATGCTGTCATGTGACCGGCGCATGTGACCCGGAAGTTACAGCGCTGTCATTGTACTGTATTAACTGTATGGGAGAGCGCCGCATCCGGCAAAACGGCAAAAAGACGGATGTGTGAAACCAGCCTAAGTGCGTATGACAGCGGTAAGCGAGGTTGTGTGGCACGGGCAGCGATTTGCCCATGTCGCACCACCGACGGGGGCGGGTACGATCGCCTGCGATCTCGCTAGCGAGATCGCAGCGTGTAAAGCCCGCTTTAGACTCAAAAGGGTAATTAAATGGGTCAAGTTGTTCACAAATCTGTGCCGCATCTATAAACCACAGTTCACTATTATTCAAATGTCCATGATTACTTTTCTGGAAACAACTATCATCACAAATACTAGAAGTGCTCTCACACCTTTCCAGTCCTCAGAGTGTGGATATCACAGGTTTAATTTAGGCCCTTTTAGTGGAATTTCACCTACTGGAAATTTCTTAGTCCTGTGTGTTATGAATTTACCTTGCACAAGGTCTCGCTCATACCAATGTTTTAAACTTCCTATAAGATTTATCTGTAACCATGGGCTCTCTCCCCACCCCGCAATTTGAATCGGAACCACATGGCTGCTGGTGAGGTTTCCTCCATTATAGCGGACGGAATCAAAAGTCTTTTCGTGGAAACAGCTATGGTTGAAATCCTCATATGGAGTCAGGGGCACAGCGAGATATGGCATAGAATTAGAGGCTATTGGGCTATGAGTGCATATCCATTAGTTCTTAGGGTGGTCTCCAGAGTCCATGTCTCGGAGCAAGACTTGGTGATGCTTTATCAGTTTATTATCCCAGTCCTCTTTTAGCTCCTTATTAAGAGTCCAGGCGAGGGATACAATTGACATCAGCATGGTTCAGACAGACAGGGTCATCAATTCTGCTTTTGTACCGCCCCGCGGCCTCGGCTGCGACCGCCGAGCCGCTCGGATCCGTGCTCGAACTGCTGGTGGTGGCTTGAGCCTCTCACAGACCCAGGGGTCACGTCGCTCTGAAAGGGGTGGCTGGCGCTGCACGCGGGGGATGCGGGGATGCTGGTGTTGGGGGTGGTTTTCGTGACGCCACCCATGGGTTGTGGTGATATGGGACACCACCGCTGCGGTAGAGATGGAGGGGCTGCCGGGAGAGATGGCAGGGCGCAGCTTGGTTGTTAACCCCTCCGTGGGTAGGGGCAGTGTGTCCCGGGGCCCGGTAGCGGGGGGGAGCTGCGGTGCGGGGCACAGTGCAGCGGTGCGACAAGGTAGTACTCACAATTAAGTCACTCAGAGTCTCTTACAAACGTGTTGTAAGACGGGCGGCCCACGGCCGACTGCAGCACTGGACAGTGTGACAGGGTCCCCTTTCTCCTGCACCTTAGCTTGTGTGGACCACGGTGTCTAAGCACGGGTGGTCCGCTCCCCGGCGGGTATGTCGTGGGAGTTCCTTTGCCCGCAGGTGCTGGCCCCTGGATCTATGGCCTCTGGCAGTGGCTGTTATCCGGTTAAGTTGGGCTGTTGCCGTCAATCGGGACTTTGGGTGGGAAAGGACCCCGTGAGGTCCAGACCTCAATCAATTAATTTGACCATCTGGTGGCCTACGGCCTAGTCAGGGTCTGAGTACCCTTCCTGGTGCTCCGGTAGACTGCTGGCTCCCCGGTTCGGGTCCGGCGGGCTCCAACCCAACTCCGGTCCCTACGGTTCCACCGGTCGTGTTCCCGGTCTCCTGCAGGCGGCCCCTGCCGTCTGCCTGCCTGACTGTGTATCAGTCCTGGGCTCCTACCCAGACCCCGAGCAGCACTGTGTGTCACAGTCCTCCACTACCACTTCCAAAACTACACTGACTACTGTTTTCCCTGTCTCAGCCCAGCAGACTCCTTGGTGGGCGTGTCTTTCCACCTGACTCCGCCCACCTGGTGTGCCTGTCTAGCACTGAGAGAGACAATCAGGGCTTGATTGACGAGTGTTACCTTCCTAGTGTGTGAGGGGTGTGTGGTGTGTGTTATAACCTGTGACCCCTGGGCTCCAGGGCGTCACACTCCCCCTTGGTTTAATGCAGACCGTCCACGGGCTACCCGTCCACACCGGTTTATTTTTGTTTGTAAACTGAAAAAGATAAACGGGGTTAACAAAGCATTTTTCATTCTTCCCTTACGGGAGGCACATTCTTGAACCGTTACAAACGGGGAAAACAACATTTTTAATAAAAACGGGAACGGGTCCATGTCCTTCCGCCTTCCCACCCAAATAACCTAGCCTTGATGCTGCCCCTAAGAAATGGGCAGCACCCCTTTTCCCCAGTTTGGAAACGGGAACTTGGTCTAGGCCACCCAGGCGGGAACGGGTACGGTGTGGCGCACCCAGCAGTCGTGCAGGGGCCCCACGTCCAAGGAGACCCCTGCCCCCAGAGGATGGTCACCGGTTCCGGTGGTGACCGGACCCCAGCCTACTCTGCTGCGGGTCCTTCCTCCAATCAGCCTCTCTGGAGACTGGCAACATGGGAAGGGCATGGAGGGGGGCTGGAAGGGACAGGAGGGGACAATATTTACAAGGCCCACAAGTTAATGGGTTGGCCTGCAAGTTCTCGGCCGTGTCCATGAGCAGTTCCTCATGCAAACAGGGAGGGGACAAGGTGACAAAGCTGACGGGGAATGTCCCAACGGGGACGGGGCTTCTTTGTAACCAACGGGCTACCACAAACTTGTAGGTCCCAACGGGGATTCTAACTGTTTAATCAGCTGAAAGTCTCGGGTGATTAGGGCTCATTCATTCAGATATTTACACAATCAATACATCACACCCTTAAATAGCGGTTTCCCTGTACCTAAGTGGGGGCCTACCTAGGTTAGGGCGTGTGGACCGTCTAGGACCAGTGTCATCAACGGGGGGTAGTGGGACAGAGGGAACAACAGGTCCCTCTTCCCTAGTGTCAGGTGTGGCAGGTAGAGACCTACGGGGTACGGGGGCGCGGTATAGGTGCATCCCTGTGCATTGGTTCTGATAGCTCGCTGGCGGGCGTCTCCGTCTCTCTTTCTTCCACTGGTTGTGGGAACGTTAATACAGGAACAATCACCACGCCGTTCTGCATAGGCCAATCTGCCGGGAAGTCTCCCATTACCGTATGGATAACTCCTTTCTTCTTTTCCACGCTCGGCTCAGGAGCCGGGGCCTCATCCACCATCCGCAGGGGACCTTGGCATCTCTTCAGATGGTCTCTCGAAATAGTGGCCGTAGTCTTCCCCTGGTCGCGACTAACCAGATAAGTCTTGTCATTCTCCCATCCAGTAGGTTGCACAACATAGGGGGTTCTCTCCCACTGGTCGTCGAGTTTATGTGTTCTTCTTTTGCGCCTTAGCACCACATCCCCGGGTGAGAAGGGGGCAGCGGGAGCCCGCCGATTGAAGCGCTGCTCTTGCTTTTCTCGGCTCTGGCGCAGATTCCTCTCCACATATTCTTGGATTTGCCGGTACCGCGTTTGCCGCTTAGCATCCCAGTGGCGAGTGGGAGATAGAGTTTCTGGGGCTTCAATGTCCATTTCCAGGTCTACAGGCAGACGTCCCGGCCGGGCTCTCATTAGATACACAGGCGTGCACTTGGTGGAGCTACAAGGAATGTTATTGTATATATCCACCAGGTTGGGCAGCTTCTCGGGCCACAGGTTCTTCTCTTCCAGCGGGAGGGTCTTGAGGAGGTTTAGGACCAAGTGGTTCATTTTCTCACACATCCCATTAGTCTGGGCATGGTATGGCGTGGTCCGGATTTTCTTGCACCCGTACAAGTGGCAGAACTCCTGGAACACTTCTGCCTCAAAGGCCAGGCCTTGGTTAGTGAGCACCCTCTCCGGGTAACCATGCGGTCGACAGAAGTAGGCCTGGAAGGCTTTTGCTGCGGTACGGCCCATCAGATCTTTGACCAGGACAACCACCATGAACCTGGGAGTAATGGTCCACGATAGTCAGGGCATAGGTGTACCCATTCCGGCTGGGCGTGAGCTTAACGTGATCCAAGGCGACCAACTCCAACGGCTGGTGGGTGACGATCGGCTGAAGGGGGGCCTTCTGGCTGGTCTCGTCTCGCTTCCTCAAGGTGCAGGGGCCACACTCCCGGCACCAGGCCTCTACAGACTCTCGCATTCCCCTCCAATAGAATCACTCTCTCAGCAGCATCTCCAGCTTCTTCCAACTGAAGTGCCCCGCCCCATCATGGTAGGCCTTCAGGACCATGGGCACACTAGCTTGGGGTACCACCACCTGGCGAACCTTCTCATGGGTCTTGGGATTGATCACTACTCTGCACAGCTTTCCCTGGTGCAGGTGCAGCCGGTCCTTCTCCCTCCACAACCGTTGGGCCTCTGAGGGAGCTGCAGGATCCATCCTGGGGCGCCTTGTGCGATCATGGCTTTCACCAGTTGGACGGCGGGCTCCCGATTCTGAGCTTCCTGCTACCCCTGCTCGGGTAGTGGGTCAAAATTCACCTGCTGCTGGTTCACACAGGGCTTCTCCTCTCGTGGCTGGTGGAAGGCGGGCAGCTCGATCTCTTCAAGGTCGTCATTCTCCACCCCATCATCAGACAAGTGCGGCATGAGGGACAGGGCATCCGCGTTGGTGTTTTTGCGGCCGGCCCGGTACTTGATAGTGAAATCGTAGTTGGACAGTCTAGCCATCTACCGCTGCTCCAGGGCGCCCAGCTTGGCTGTGCCCAGATGTGTCAACGGGTTATTGTCCGTGTAGGCGGTGAATTTGGCCGCGGCGAGGCAATGCCAGAACTGCTCAGTTATTGCCCACACAAGGGCCAGGAACTCAAGCTTGAAGGAACTGTAGTTTTCGGGGTTCCTTTCCGTCGGCCGAAGTTTTCTGCTGGCGTAGGCAATCACCTTCTCCTTCCCATCTTGTACCTGGGACAGGACTGCACCCAGGCCCACATTGCTGGCGTCGGTATAGAGGACGAACGGGAGCCCGTAGTCCGGGTAGGCCAGGATCTCCTCACCTGTCAGAGCCAACTTCAGTTGGTGGAAGGACTCCTCATGGTTCTCACTCCAGACGAACGGGGGACTGGTGACTTTCCCATTCTTGGTCTGTCCCACGAGGAAATCTTGCATGGGCGCGGCCATCTTCGTGTAGCCCTTGATGAAACGACGATAGTAGCCCACCAGGCCCAGGAACTGCCTGACCTCCCTCACCGTGGTCGGCCGTGGCCAATTCTGGATGTCAGTGACCTTCTCCGGGTCTGGGGCCACTCCTTCGGCACTCACCACGTGCCCGAGGTATTGCACTTTGGGCTTCAGCAGATGGCATTTGGAGGGCTTCAACTTCATCCCGTATTTGGAAAGGGCTGCAAACACCTCAGCCAGGTGCTCCAGATGGGCTTCGTATGTCTTGGAGTACATGATCACATTGTCCAGATACAATAGGACAGTCTCAAAGTTGAGGTGCCCCAAACAGCATTCCATGAGCCACTGGAAGGTCCCCGGGGCATTGCACAGCCCGAACGGCATACTATTAAACTCGCAGAGCCCCATGGGGGTAGCAAATGCGGTCTTCTCACGGTCTTCTGGGGCAACGGCCACCTGCCAGTATCCGCTGGTAAGGTCAAGAGTAGAGAAATAATTAGCAGTTTTTAATGCAGCCAGCGACTCTTCGATGCGGGGGAGAGGGTAAGCATCCTTATGGGTTATCTGATTGATTTTCCGGTAGTCCACGCACATCCTCATGGTGCCGTCCTTCTTCTTCACCAGCACCAATGGGGCTGCTTAGGGACTACAACTATCCCTAATGACCCCTGCCTCCTTCATGTTCCTCAACATGTCCTTGGCGCATTGATAGTGTGCTGGTGGTATGGGCCTATACCTCTCCTTGATAGGTGCATGTGTGCCATGAATGAATGGGGATATGAAGTTGGACCCCTCTGATCCTCCCGAAATCTAGTGGGTGTTTGCTAAAAACCTGCCCGTACTCTTGGACTACCCTGTAGACCCCGTTTTTGTGATGTGCCGGGGTAGACTCAGTGCCAACGTGCAACTCTTGGCACCACTCCTGCAGTGTTGGAGATGGGGTGTCACTACTCAGGTCTGGTGTGGGTGCAGTGGAGGCGGTTTCGTGAATAGTGTGGGGGTCAATGGTGAGCAGCTTAGCTATGGTGGAGTAGCGGGGGAGCCTAACCTCTTCCTCCCTGCAGTTCAGCACTCTCACAGGCGCTCTCCCTTTTTTGACGTCAATCACACCTCTGGCCACCATTACCGTGGGCCAGTGCTCTGAGGGCGAGGGTTCCACCAACGCCGGGTAATCCCGTCCCTGGTGGCCTACCGCTGCCCTGCCCCAAATCAAATCTCGCTCCTTGGCAGAATTACCAAAGGGGCGGCATCCATCACCCGCACTCCACCAATCTCTCCACCTGTCAAGTTCACCTGCTGGCGGTGCATAAGAGCCCGAATCTCACGCTGCAAGGCCCTTTGTTGCCCTCCTTCCGTAGTGGCAGACAGTTGCTGTATCAAGTTCAACACCTCACCCATACAGTGCTAAATCACATTGGTCCCTAAGACTAGTTTTGGGTTACGGTCACTGGACTCATTCAGCACCACAATCATCCCTTGACGTTTCAGCTGGGTCCGCCCCACTGTCATTGTCACTTCCTTAAGTCCCACTTGGGTCATAGGGAGTCCATTGGCCACAATAGCAGTCATGCCATCCTCGGGGGGGTCAGTTCACTATCAGCCCAATATCTCAGGTATAATGAGTAAGGCATAGTGGTTACCTGCGATCCGGTGTCCAGCAGGGCCGTAATCGGGACGCCGTCCACCGCCAAGGGGATGATGGGGCGGCCTCCTACGAACCGGTCTCTCCAATCAGCCGGGCCACGGGGGTCTACTCCTGAGGATTGGCCCTTGGCCTCAGGGGTTGCTCGTTTAACGGACATCGCTTGGAGTAATGGCCAGGCTGGTTGCACCGGTAGCACACGGGTGGCCCATACCTCAGGTCAGAGTTCTTCCTCCGCTGCATCCACGGGACACCCTCCGGGCTGTCGGCGAGATGGATCTTCTCCTGGGGCATGCCTCTCGCCGGGAGTTGGAGTGCGGCGAGGACTCGAGTAAGGTCTTCATTCATCCGTTGAACCTGTGAGGCCAGCGCTTCAATAGTCCCAACGGTTTCAACTGGCCAGGGGGTCGCGTCAGGAGCACTGACAGTTGGCGATTGCAGGGCCTTGATGGCCCGCTCCTTTAGTACTGTAAAGTCCAGGTCAGCATGCTCCATCGTCCACAACCGTAGCTGCTTGCGCTCTTCAGTAGACCCTAGCCCCTGTAGGAATTGCTCTACCAGCATTTTATTACTGTTGGCCTCACTGATGGTGTCCACCCGCTTCAGGGTCCGAAGGGCCATTTGCAAGCGCAGGGTATAGTCTCTGATACTGTCTGTGGGCCGCTGCCGGCACTGGTAAAACTGCATCCACAACTCAGCCTCAGTCCGGGTCTCAAAGGCGGTCTGGAGTTTTTCAAAGATGGTGGCTACCGAGGCCCGGTCCGCATCGGTCCAGGTCTCCGTCTCCTGCTTGGCCGCACCGGTCAGCTGCCCAAGTACCACCACTAGCTGCTGCCCGACCAGTCATGGCATACAGGTCAAGGATTGGGGTGATCTTTTTCCGGAACACCTGCAAGGCGTCAGGCTTCCCATCATACTGGGATAGCCAGGTAGCACCGGGCACGTACGGCAGGGAGATCGGCATTACCTGGGTGACCGCCGGGCCCACGGCCCCTTCCACTCCTCTGGCTGGGGCGAGGGCTGCCACGTTCCCTTCTTCGGGCGCTGCTACTCCTGCAGCTAGCGCCCCTGCGCCGTTTCCCATGGGCGCCGACATTTTCCGCCCGTCCCCCCTTGGTTCTTTCTGACACTCCCTCTTTTGGGGTGGTGTTTCTCCTTTTCGCGCCTCCCCTGCTCGGGGAAGACGACTCGAGCGGGAACTCTTCGCGCCAAAGATGGCGGATCTTCAAATTTCGCAGCGGGATGCCGCTGACTGGAACTACAAGGCGCACTTCTACGGGTGAGTAGACTGGATCGATCCTGTTCGTGACGCCAGAAGAGACAGATGTGTACCGCCCCGCGGCCTCGGCTGCGACCGCCGAGCCGCTCGGATCCGTGCTCGTACTGCTGGCGGTGGCTCGAGCCTCTCGCGGACCCGGGGGTCACGTCGCTCTGAAAGGTGTGGCTGGCGCTGCTCGCGGGGGATGCGGGGATGCTGGTGTTGGGGGTGGTTTTCGTGACGCCACCAACGGGTTGTGGTGATATGGGACCCCACCGCTGCGGTAGAGATGGAGGGGCTCCCGGGAGAGATGGCAGGGCGCAGCTTGGTTGTTAACCCCTCCGTGGGTAGGGGCGGTGTGTCCCGGGGCCCGGTAGCGGGGGGGAGCTGCGGTGCGAGGCGCAGTGCTGCGGTGCGGCGACAAGGTAGTACTCACAATTAAGTCACTCAGAGTCTCTGGTAAACCAAACGTGTTGTAAGACGAGCGGCCCACGGCCGGCTGCAGCACTGGACAGTGTGACAGGGTCCCCTTTCTCCTGCACCTTAGCTTGTGTGGACCACGGTGCCTAAGCACGGGTGGTCCACTCCCCGGCGGGTATGTCGTGGGAGTTCCTTTGCCCGCAGGCACTGGCCCCTGGATCTATGGCCTCTGGCGGTGGCTGTTATCCGGTCAAGTTGGGCTGTTGCCATCAATCGGGACTTTGAGTGGGAAAGGACCCCGTGAGGTGCAGATCTCAATCAGTTAATTTGACCATCTGGTGGGCTACGGGCTAGTCAGGGTCTGAGTACCCTTCCTGGTGCTCCGGTAGACTGCTGGCTCCCCGGTTCGGGTCCGGTTGGCTCCAACCCAACTCCGGTCCCTACGGTTCCACCGGTCGTGTTCCCGGTCTCCTGCAGGGGGCCCCTGCCGTCTGCCTGCCTGACTATGTATCAGTCCTGGGCTCCTACCCAGGCCCCAGGCTGTGTGTCACACTCCTCCACTACCACTTCCAAAACTACACTGACTACTGTTTCCCTGTCTCAGCCCAGCAGACTCCTCGGTGGGCGTGTCTTTCCGCCTGACTCCACCCACCTGGTGTGCCTGCCTAGCACTGAGAGAGGCAATCAGGGCTTGATTGACCGGTGTTACCTTCCTAGTGTGTGAGGGGGGGGGGGTGTGGTGTGGGCTCCAGGGCGTCACACTTTTGCACAGGAACAAGTGTCTTTGCCTTGGAGCTTGACAGAAGTGGCAGTGGTCAGTATCACTTGAAATGGCTCACTGTATGTAGGTTCCAGTGGTCTCCTTATGTGTCTCTTGAGCACGACCCAATTTCCTGGTGCCATTGTGTGTGTACCACTTGAACAGTTGGGATCGTTTATGAATAACAGTCAGATGTTTGTGCAACTCAAGGACATATTCAGTGAGAGAACCATATGAAGCCTGCAATTGCTGTGGGAAATATACTACCAAACAGTATTTCATATAGGGACAGCTTCTGTATACCCCTTGGGGCAGTGCTCACTGAAAACAATGCGATGGAATAGGGAACATGGAAAGCCTGTTAAATCCCCAAAGTAGCCATGATCTGTTTCATTAATTCCCCAGTGAAGTGAGTACCTCTGTCACATTGTATGGTTTTGGGAACCCCATATCTGCAAACCACCTGCCGCTTGGCAGTAGATTGTGTTTGCTTTGGATACGGCCCACGCTTCCAGCCACCCAGAGAAAATATTAATGCATACCAGGGCATATTCATAAGTACCCACCTTAGGTAGCTGTATGTAGTCCACCTGCAGTCTCTGAAACGGGTAATCTGGTTTTGGTGTGCATTTTTGTGGAACTCGAAGAGGCCTACCGTTGTTATGTTTTGCACAAACAAGACATCCCTGAACATACTTTGCAGCTGCATTTGGGAACCCTGGGGCACACCAGTTTTGTAGCACTACTGCACACATCACACCTTTTGAATTATGCAACGGGGAATGTGCCAGGGCAGCCATCATGGGGAACAGGAAGCATGAGATGCAAATCCAGGTGTTTACCTGCCATACCCTTGACTCTGACTGTACAGCGCCCGTTTTGACCTATGCATTCTATTCGTTTGAGGGGGCATGGGTCTGGAAGACCTGCAACAGTTCATGATAAATGGCCACTGGGGCCGGTACTGTGCCAGCCTCCTTTGCTGAAAGGGGGCACCCCGCATTCTCGGTTACTAAGCTCCCTGAGAGGGCTATGTCTGTTATGGCCAGTATTCCTGTCAGAGCTAGTCTTGCTGCTTCTTTAGCCGTCTTGTTGGTCAGTGCATTCCCTACTGCAAGGGGAGTTTGTTCCCGTGCTTGTGCTGATACTTTGACTATGTCTGCCCTTCGGGGAAGGGTGAGTGCTGTAAATAGCTGCTCCACCGCCTGCACATTCTTTATGGGTTTGCAGCAGAGCTCAGGAAATTACGGCTCTGCCAAATGGCGCCAAAGTCGTGTGTTAACACAAAAGCATATTGTGAGTCAGAAAATACATTAATCTCCTTACCTCTTCACAGATTGCATGCTGCAGCGAGTGCTTTCAGCTCAGCCTCTTGTGCAGAACAGCTGTAGGGGAATGGCTCTTACTGCCTTACCATTGTGAACTACTGCATACCTGATGATGAACCGTTTTTCATCATTGTCCCAAGCTCTGGAACCATCTACAAAATACTTAGCTGAGGGGTTGGTGAGTGGTTCATCAGTGATATTTGCAAAGCACATTGTTTCTGCTTCCATTAATGCCTGACAGTTATGTTCATGTGTCAGGTCTACCTGAGCTTCCTCATCTGCTAATTTGCAAAATAGAGGCATGTCTTGGCTCACAGTTTCTCCCTTTTCCCAACCCTGATCTTCTCCTCCCTTTTCTAAATCCAATGGTAAAAGTGTGGCTGGATTTAGAACTTTACAACATTTGATAACAATATGGGGGGGGTGAGAGGGGATACTTCATATTTGGTCAGTCTGGATGCTGAGAGATGGCGGGTCTGAGCCTGTTGGGAGTATTTCAGATACAGCTTGAGGAGCTTGGAGTGCGAGGGGGTTGCCTAACACTATGACCTCAGCTTCTTTTAACAAGTTCTGAAGCAGCCGCCACAGCTCGTACACAAGAAGGGGAACCCATAATGACTGAATCTAGAGTTACAGAGTAATAGTCTAGAGGGTGTTGTCGACTGCCATGTTCTTGAGTGAGGACGCCAGATGCATGGCCAGTCTGTTCGTGACCGTAAAGAGTAAAAGACTTGTCATAGTTTGGGATATCAAGAGCTGGTGAAGCAGAAAGAGTGGACTTGAGGGTGGAAAATGCATCAACTGCTTCAGGGCTAATAGTAAAAGGTTCCATTTTAAGGCATTGGAACAATGGGGCCATGACACTAGAGGCATTTCGAATCCAAAGCCGGCAATACTGGACTAGGCCTAAGAATGCTCTTGGGAATTAGTAGATTTGGGGAGAGGTACTTTTAGTATCGCCTCAATCCTCCCAGGGCTTAGATGCTTGATGCCTGGAGACAGGCAATGCTCCAGAAAGATAACTGTGGACTTACACAATTGTAGTTTGTCTTTTGAATGCCGTCTGCCCCAGTAATGGGGAATCTCCACACACCTCCACCTGCAGAGCCGCACACTAGATACCTGGCTGCTCTGTGCTTACAGGACCTGTGATGATGTCACATGGAGGGGAGGAGTCAGGGGTCACATGATCAGCTCCTTAGTGTAGGTTAGTCGCCGTTTCACAGTTGGCAGCGTTGTGATGTAACACTCTGAAGTGATTGTTTCTCCACCTTGTAGGAAATCCCCATGGATAACGCCATCTGCGTCCCAAACACTGATGCCAGGATTTCCCAGCTGAGGACGGTGTCTTGAATGTCTTTTTCTGGGGCGAGCCTTTGTGCTGATATTCCATGGACTGACGTTTCGGCTCCGGTCCGTAGTGGTCTACATAAGTTTCATCTCCTGTCACAATTGAATGCAGAAAGGCGTCACCTTCATTCTCGTAACGTGAGAGGATTTCCTGGTAAATGTCCGGTCTGTGGCTTTCATGTCAGACGTCAGCATCCGAGGCAGCCATCGTGCACAGATCTTCCCATAACCAAGCAGAGCAATAATGTGACCACACGTTCTTGTGAAATGCCGATTGTGCTTACAATTTCTCTCTGAGTGATACGACAATCATCCGGAATCTGTCTACGTTTTACATGTGTAACTCCGTGGTGTAACGCCTGCCTGGATCAACAGACTCAGGTGTGATGTACTGAACAGACTAGAGGAAAGCCACTCACCAAGCAGGACCCCCAGAACCCTGAAACCCTTTAACCCCTATACAGGGATTTGGAATTACACAGGGCCCTGGAGACCACTACCTGTGGAAGGCTACAGTCCGATGAGAGTAGTCATCAGGCAGGGTCAAACCAGGAATTGCGGAACAGGGACAGAATCGGCAGACAAGTAATCAGAAAACGTAGCAGAGGTCAAATCTGGATCGGGCAGCGAGGTACAAAACATCAGGCAGAAGGGTAGTCAAAAAACACGCAGAAGTCAGCACACAGGAATCACAAAAGAGAATAGGGTGGACCAGCAGCCAGGAAATCAGAACTATCTCTGGCAGAGGTCAGCAGACAGGAGGGGAACTAAGAAGGGTGTGGTGTCTTCCCATTGGTTGTAGCTGAACGCTGGCAAATTCAGCTGGAAGACACACGCCACCCACAGTCAGCCAGTGGTACTGCAGATCCCAAAACAACCAAGCCCAGTGGATGATCGGAGCCTGCGCCCACCGGTGCCGTTGGCATCGACTCCTCTCCCATCACCAGCACCATCCACGGCAGGAACACGGCGTCGCCTGGCGATCGGAGCAGAAGTCGCTGGAGCAGACTCCGGTGGTGACGTAACACGTGGCTACTGTCACAAGACGTCCAACTCATTCTTTGTCACACAAGTCAGACGTTCCTCCTCACCATCTTTAATCTTACTACTGGTCCAACGACGCACAGTGCGCACATCAGCACAATCACCATACACGGCTTGTATTCTCTGATGAATCTCCTTTGGGGTGACACCTTCTGCTGTCAAAAATTCAGTGGCAGCACGTTGTCTAAATCACATTGACCGACTGTCTGTGCAGGGATCCATTCTTTACACTGAAACAACACAACCGTTCATTGCTAAGGTTTCCTGCCAACTGGAGCAGTAGAGGAGAGTCTACTGAACAGTCCAGTACCTGCCCCATACCAGTACTGCCATCTGTGAGGAGTCATGGAGGTGGAGGCATTACTTTTCATTCAACCCTTGTATTATTGTGCTTTTGGCCTTACAGCCCCATTTCTCTGACCTGCGCCCAGTCCCGGGTGTCCGTCATTCTCTGTGTAATAGATTTGGGGCGTCTCGGTAGACATTTCTCCTGGCCTCTCCCTTAGACCGTGCTCACACTGTTGTATATTTTCTCATGCATCAGACTCGAGTGTGGAACCGAGTGTCATTCACTATAATTAAATTCCATCATATGCAAGACTCGGATAAAAGTGTGGAGAAGATGGAGAGATTAAGGGTATGTGCGCACGTTGCTTTTTACCTGCTTTTTACCTGCTTTTTTGCTGCTTTTTCTTCTGCGCTGTTTAATGCCAAAATGGATGTGTTCTTCTATTCAAGCAAAGTCTATGGGAATTTGGGTTTCTTGTTCACACTATGTTGTTCAAAATGCTGCCTTTTTGTGGCAGAACTTTGGTCAAAAACTCAGCTTTGCAGTGCAAAACCCAAATGGCAAAAACAATTGACATGTTGCTTCTTTGAAAAGCTGAGTTTTTGACCAAAGTTCTGCCTCAAAAAGGCAGCATTTTGAACAACATAGTGTGAACAAGAAACCCAAATTCCCATAGACTTTGCTTGAATAGAAGAACACATCCATTTTGGCATTAAACAGCGCAGAAGAAAAAGCAGCAAAAAAGCAGGTAAAAAGCAGGTAAAAAGCAACGTGCGCACATACCCTTAAAGGGTTTATCCGACTTTTTTGTAACTATTAGGCTACAGAGATACATGTAGGTGGATACCAATTACTTAACTGCTCTGCTGTGAGCTCATCTCTCTTTGCACAGAGGTCATGTTACATAGGTTGAAAAAAAGACCTCGGTCCATCTAGTTCAACCTTTATCCACCAATTATCCATTTTGTCATTAAGTCATTTATAACTGACAATGTTGTGTTTACTGAGGAAATCATCCAGCCCTTTTGTAAAAGCTGTTATAGTATCTGCCATTACTGCCTCTTCCATGAGGGCATTCCACAGTCTGACTCCTCTAAGGCTATGTGTGCACTTTGCGCATCCACCTGCGTTTCAGGTGCATTTTAGGTCCGTTTTGAACTGCAGCGTTTTCATGCCAAAAAGCATGCGTTTTGATTTTCCATCATAGTCTATGGAAAATGATGATTTTCTGTCCCCACTTTGCGTTTCAAAACGCTGCCTTTAATTTGCATATTTTGTGACAAAAACCATGCGTTCACAGAAGCAGCATGTCAATTGTTTTTGCCATTTCTACAGCGTTTTCATAACATTGAAGTCAATGAGAAGTTTCAAAACGCAAGCAAAATCAAACTTCCAGCGTTTTAGCTGCTTTTTAGGTGCAGAAAACATGCGTTTTGGACTAACTAAACGCATGCTTTTTGGACATCAAATAAAGATTTGATATGTCCCTTAACACACACACACACATAGTCCGACAATTAAATTATAGAAAAATAAAATTTTATTGCTATTTTAGCGATATAGTATTTTACTGCTATAATTTTATGAAATATATCTATTTTCATTATTTTTCAAATAAATATAGATGTGTTCCTTTTTTTTCCCTTTTTTCATTGTGTTTGACTGTTTAAACTTTATTTAGCAGTGTCTTTATGTTCAAAACGTATCTGTCAAAACACAATGGAAAAGCATGTAAAAAGCGCTAAAAACGCATCTAAAACGTGGTAATTACGCATGCGTTTTTAGCGCTATTTTGTGGTCAAAAGCAAATTTGGGTAAAATCAATTACTGCCAGAGGGTGCGTTTTGAACTGCAACTAGGACGACGCAAAGTGCGCACATAGCCTAACTGTATGTAAAGAACCTTTTCCTATTTAGCTGCCGTAATCACTTTTCTTCCACTCGCAGTGTATGCCCCCTGGTCCTTAGTATTGTCTTTGGAAGGAATAAGTCATGTGCCAGTCCTTTATATTGACCACACATATATTTATACATATAAATGAGATCTACTCTGAGATGTCTTTTTTCTAAGCTAAACAGATTAACTTTTTCAACCCCTCGTCATATGGCAGGCCTTCCATTTCTTCTAGTAGTCTAGTTGCCGCCTTTAATAATAATAATAATAATAATAATAATAATAATAACAACATTAATAATAATAATGATAATAATAAGTTTTATTTCTATAGCACCAAGATATTCCGCAGCACTTTACAATTCAGAGGGGACATGTACAGACAATATGAGACAATACAAAATTAATATACCAAGAGGAGTGAGGGTCCTGCTTGTAAGCTTACAGTCTATGAGGGAATAGGGGAGGCACAAAAGGTGAATTGAGGCGAGAAAAGCTTGTCATATATGGTCCAGCCATTGATTTTTTAGGGGATTCAAAACCAGCTGCCTGCACCGGTCGCCAGCCAGAATTTATACAGGTACATAGTGTAAAAAAGTACATGAAGATGAAGGAACCAGAAGATACAGGGGACAAGAATTGGAAGTAATTTCATGAAGGGCAGAAAGGGACTAGATTAGATCAGGGCGGTGAGGTGATAGGCTAGTCTAAAGAAATGTGTTTTTAGGGCCCGCTTAAAGGTGTGGATGTTGGGAATTAATTGGATTGCTCTTGGTAGTGTGTTCCAGAGCATAGGCGCAGCTCGTGAGAAGTCTTGAAGACGGGAGTGGGAGGTTCGAATTGTTGAGGATGTCAGTCTTAGGTCATTAGCAGAACGGAGGGCACGGGTGGGGTGATAGACAGAGATGAGGGAGAAGATGTAGGGCGGTGCGGGACCATGGAGAGCTTTATGAGTGAGAGTGATAAGTTTATGTTGGATTCTGTATCGGATGGGCAACCAATGTAATGACTGACACAGAGCAGAGGCATCAGTGAAGCGGTTGGAGAGGAAAATGATCCTGGCTGCGGCATTCAGAATGGATTGGAGAGGGGAGAGTTTAGTAACAGGGAGACCAATTAGTAAAGAATTACAATAATCCAGGCGAGAATGAATGAGTGCGACAGTAAGAGTTTTTGCAGACTCAATGGTAAGAAAAGGACGAATTCTAGAGATTTTTTGAGGTGGAATTGACATCAGAGTAAAATATAACCCCAAGATATGTGTGCTGCTGGGGCGTAATGGTAGAGGCACAAACAGAAATGGTAATATTGGGTTTCGGAAGGTTAGGAGAGGGAGGAAACACGAGAAGTTCATTTTTTGACAGGTTCAGTTTTAGATAGAGGGAGGACATGATGTTGGAGAAAGCAGACAGACAATCGATAGTATTTTATAATAAAACAGGGGTGATGTCAGGAGACAATGTGTACAGTTGGGTGTCATCAGCATAGAGATGGTACTAGAAACCAAATCTGCTGATCATTTGTCCAATCGGGACAGTGTATAGAGAGAAAAGGAGGGGGCCTAGTACTGACCCCTGAGGAACCCCGACCGTAAGGGGAAGAGAGTAAGAGGAGACGGCAAAAGACACAGTGAATGAGCGGTCAGAGAGGTAAGAGGAGAACCAAGAAAGAACGGTGTCCTTGAGCCCGATAGAGAAGAGCATAGTGAGGAGGAGCTGATGATCCACAGTATCGAATGCAGCAGAGAAATACAGGTGGATCAGCAGGGAGTAGTGACCATTAGATTTAGCTGTTAGTAGATCATTACAGACTTTAGTAAGAGCAGTTTCAGTAGAATGTAAGGAGCGGAAACCGGATTGTAGAGGGTCAAGGAGAGAGTTATCTGACAGATAGCGGATTAAACGGGAGTGGACCAGACGTTGCAGGAGTTTGGAGATGAAGGGGAGATTAGAGACAGGTCTGAAGTTAGCGGCACAATTTTGGTCCAGAGATGTTTTTTTTAAGTAATGGGTGTATGCTGGCATGTTTGAAGGAGGAGGGAAAGACACCAGAGGAGAGAGAGAGATTGAATATTTTAGTTAGGTGAGTGGTGACAGCTGGGGTGACAGATTTAAGGAGATGTGAGGGACTAGGGTCACTGGTTCAGGTAGAAGGGCGAGAAGATGCGAGGAGCCTTGTAACTTCTTCTTCTGTGACTGGATCAAAGAGTGAAAGTGAGCTAGATAAGTGTAGGAGGGCAGACAATGTGTAGTGTTTTGAGGCTGTGAGGAAATTTCCTGGCGTATATGAGCAATTTTTTCTTTAAAATAATTGGTCAAGTCGTCTGTGCTGAGGTTAGTGGTTGGGGCCAGAACTCTTGGTCCGAGGAGGGAATGGAAAGTATCAAAGAGTCGTTTAGGATTGTTGGCTAGAGAGGTGATGAGGGTGTTAAAGTACGCTTGTTTGGAGACATGAAGGGCAGTATTGTATGTTTTGAGCATAAACTTATAATGGATGAAATCTTCGGCTAGATTGGATTTTTTCCACAGACATTCAGCGCACCTGGAGCACCCCTGGAAAAAGCGTGTTTGGAACGTGTGCCAGGGCTGCTGCCATCTGCACCGAGTTGCTCTGCGTATAGCAGAAGCAGCTTCGGCTACGGCGCTCTGTAGAGTTTCATTATAATATTTTACAGCAGAGTCAGGAGATGAGAGGGAGGATATTGGGGCCAGTGATGACTGCAACTTTTTCAGAAATTTCTGGGTGTTAATGGCATGTATATTCATATATGGAAGGTAAGTGGGGGTGTCCTGATTGGGTTGACAGCGCTTGACCAAGAATGAAAGAAGGTTGTGGTCAGAGAGTGGGACGGAGGAGTTAGTAAAATCATTCACTGAGCAGAGGCGGGAGAAGACCAGGTCCAGCATATTCCCACCTTCATGTGTAGGAGAGTTAGTTAATTGTGAAAGGCCAAGAGAGGAGGTTAGAGATAAAAGATGAGGGGCAGCTGGGGAAAAGGGATCATCAATAGGGATGTTAAAGTCCCCCATGACAAGAGTGGGGAGGTCAAAGGCTAGAAAATGTGGAAGCCAGGTGGCGAAATGATCCAAGAACTGACTGGTTGGGCCTGGAGGGCGATACACAACTGCTACTTGCAGGGAGAAGGGTCTGTAAAGCCTGACAGTGTGGACCTCAAAAGAAGGGAAGATAAGTGAGGGGACAGGAGGGATGATCTCAAAAGTGCAGTTTGGGGAAAGCAGTAGACCAACACCTCCACCTGATCTGTTGTCAAGTCTAGGGGTGTGAGAAAATTGTAGGCCACCATATGAGAGAACAGCAGCAGCGGTGGTGTCTGACTGCTGAATCCAGGTCTTGGTAAGAGCCAGGAGGTTAAGGGAATTGGAAAGGAAAAAGTCATGGATGAAGGAGAGTTTGTTACACACTGAGCGTGAGTTCCAAAGGGCACAGTTAAAGGAGACAGAAGGCATGCAAGGAATGTTAATGAGATTTAGGGGGTTTCCGAGTATGCCAGGGAAGGAACTGAACTTACTATTATAAGAAGGTCCTGGATTAGGTGCAATATCCCCTGCTAAAAAGGAGACGGAGAATAGAGTGAGCATGTGGTTAAGAGATTTATGAGAGTGTCTATTAAGTTGTATGGTGGGAGTGAATAGATTTGGATGGTTTATAATTTTGAAAATAGTGTGAGAGGAGTACATAGGAGAGGAGAGGAGAGAAGGACTAATATGGATGAGGTGCACTGGGTGTTTGAAAGGGCGGTAGAAATGAGGGCTTGAAGCAGCAAGCATATAAATGATGCAAATACATAGGGTGGAAACATTGTGCAATACATAAAAATGTGGAGTTTGTTTGATTGTTTTGCATGCCTTACCTGTCTCCTGCTCTCTACAACTGCCATGAATAACTGCTGTGCAGTTATTAAAAAAAGCACTTGAATAAAATCTGCACAAATGCCCCCTGCATAAATGCTTACCCTTAGCTAGGTTTACTTATATAGGAAGGTTTGTGCTTAGATTTTGGTCAATTTAGCTTGTTAATCAATCAATCATCTAACTTTAGACAAAAAGAGGCAATAAGTTGCAATAACAACAAACATGCTTGCATGCTAGCAGGATCATAAACCTCAGGAGCAAGTGAGATAAAATTTAAACATCCAAGAAAAAGCTCAGTTGCAAATAATGATATATACCATTTCATTGCTATAAGCAGAAAGCGGAGTTAGAATTCAGCAGATGAGAGGAGATGAGTTAATTATATATACCTGTATGAAGAGATGAATGTTAGATTCATGCCATGAATAACTGCTGTGCACCTATTAAAATCATCACTTGTTTAAAAATCTGCACAAATTCCCCCTGCCTTTAAACTAACTTCTGAATGTTCTTTTCAAAATTTGAAGCCCAAAACTGAATCCATATTCTAGCTGTGGCTTTACAAGTGATTTATAAACAGGTAACAATACGTTGGGATCACAGGATCTAATCTCTCTTTTTATACACCCTAAAATCTTGTTTACTTTTTCAGCTGCTGCCTGACATTGAGTACTGCTTCTCAGCTTATTTGTAACCAGAATACCTAAGTCCTTTTCCTGCTCTGTAGTCCTGAGTTTACTTCCATTTAATATATATGCAGCTATAGGATTTTTCCGTCCTAGGTGCATTACTTTACATTTATTAACATTAAATCTCATTTGACAAGTGTCTGCCCATTCCAACATCTTTTTAATATCCTACATAGTTATCAACAAAGATTGACACTTTACGATCAATCCCATACACAAGGTCATTAATAAAGAGATTAAAAAGGATCGGTGCTAGCACATATCCCTGCGGTAACCCACTGCTGACTATAGCCAATTTAGAGAATATACCATTTATGACTACTTTTTGTTTCCTATCGTTTAGCCAATTCCTTGCCCATCTGCATATAGTTTCCCATAGTCCCTGCTTCTGGAGCTTTAATATAAGGCTATTATGTGGTACTGTATCAAATGCTTTTGCAAAGTCCAAATAAATCACATCAGCTGCATTACCAATATCCATATTTGCACTTACCTCCTCATAGAACCCCAACATGTTAGTTAGACACGACTTATCTTTCATGAATCCATGCTGTCTGTCAGTTATTATATTATTTTTTGCAATATATTTTTGCATATCATCCCTTAAAATGCCCTCAAAAACTTTGCACACTACTGATGTCCATATTATTGGATAGCAGTTGCCTGGATCCACCCTCTTACCTTTCTTAAATATTGGTACCACATCAGCAATCCTCCAATCCTGAGGAACCAATCCTGGTACAAGCGAGTCTAAGAAGATGAGATACAGTGGTCTGTCAATTACTGAGCTCAATTCCCTCAATATTCGTGGATGAATGCCATCTGGCCCAGGGGATTTGTCAATATTTAATTTACTCAGATGCAGTCGTACTTCTTCTTGTGTTAAATTAATATCAGGTGGTGAACTTTGATTTTTGACTTGTTAAATGCTCCCTGGAATAGTCTGTTCCTTGGTGAACACAGATGAAAAGTTACTGTTTAATATCTCAATCTTTGCTTTGTCCTCTATAATTAACTGGTTATTATATTTTAAGGAACCCATACCATCCTTTGTTTTCCTTTTGGCATTAATATATTTATAAAAAATGTCAGATTTATTTTAATGTCCTTGTCGATTTTTGTTTCAGTAGCTAATTTTGCTTGCTTGATTTATTTTTTACATTTCCTTTTGAGATTCTTATACTCTTGAAATGCTAGTTCTGTATTCTCAGTCTTCTAGATTTTGAATGCCATTTGTTTTTGTTTTATTATACTTTGTACTGTCTTATTTATCCATAGAGGTTTTGTTTTTATTCCTAGACATTTTATTACCAGAAGGTATAAGTTTTTACAGGACTCTAGGAGTATATCATTAAACTTGCCCCATTTACTGTATGTTCGGTATCTCCAGTAACCATGACACTGTCCCAATCAACACAATTAAGTTTTTCCTTTAATTTGTTGAAATCAGCTTTCCTAAAATTCTAGGTTTTAGCATTTCCCCTTTCAAATGCTCTATTGAATATTAATTTGAAGCTTACCATATTATGATGGTGCCCAAGTGCTCCCGGACTGTAGATCTGAAATTATATCTGGTCTATTTGACAGGACCAGATCTAGCAAATTATCTCCCTTTGTCGGTTCATCTACCATCTGAGAGCGATAATTGTCTTGAATTGTAGATAAGAGCTTACAGCTTTTAGCACAACCAGAAGATTCTATGTCCCACTGAATGTCTGGATAGTTGAGATCCCCCATAATAAGAACCTGATTATTATTATTAGTTACTTTTTAAATTTGTTGCAGCATTTCACCCTCTATCTGTTCAGGTATGTTAGGAGGCTTATAGCAAACTGCAATTAGCAGCTTTCCGTTATTCCCCTCCCCATGTACATTTTCCCATACTGACTCTACATTGTTGCAGCTCCCCCCAATGTCATCATTGAGCACAGGTCTTAGGTTAGATTTTATAAATATACCCCTCCACCTTTTTTGTCTTTCCTATCTTTCCTGAATGTAGTATAACCCTCTACATTTGTCACCTAGTCATGACTCTCATTGGGTTTCCGTAATGCCCACCACATCATAATCCATGATTGACATAAGAGTTTCCAATTCATTTTCTTTGCAAGACTACTTGCATTTGCCAGTAGATATTTAATACTATTAACACATTCCTTACTCCTTGCCTCCCTACTTTCCTTGCATGTACCAGCCCCTCCAAACCTTCATTGACACCTACTGTCTCACTGTCTCTATCTGCTCTATCTATCCCTATTCTGTCTCTTCCTAGAAGCTGTGAATCCCAAGCCCTCTAATTATCAGTTCCTTAGATAACTGTATGCTTGTACTCACACTTCAAAGCATCAACAGATAGTTTTAAACTTCGTCAGAAACGATGACGTGTATGAAGACCAGGAGAAACGCTGTAGTTTTCTTCTAGAATCTTGTATTAAGTACAAAGTAAAGGCAGGTGAAAAGGAATAATCTGTACAAGGTGTACACATGTGTCTTCAGCAATAGTTCCTCTAGACCAGGGGTCGGGAACCTATGGCTCGCGAGCCAGATATGGCTCTTTTGATGGCCGTATCTGGCTCGCAGACAGGGCTCCTACCTGTCTATGGGAAGGATACATGCACCGCGCTCCATCAGGCCGCGGTGCACTCACCCTGAAGATAAACAGCCGGCTCCGCTCTGTGACAGAGTCGCTGCGCTGTAACTATACTGTACTAGCTCTTATACAAGTGGCCGGCAGCGCTGGGCTCCGCCCCCTCCAGCCACTTCCTACCTGTGACCTCGAGCTTACTGCCTGGCTCCTCATCTACTCTTCTGCAGTGTGTGGAGCCAGTGACTGCTGTGATTGTGGATGCATGTCATGTCGGCAGTTGCAGGATATGCAGACTCAGGTCAGAGATGAATATGTCAGGACTGGAGGCTGCAGACAGTGCGGTCTGAGTGGCAGACAGTGGCCGACACAGTCACAAAGTTTGTGACTTGCTGTGAGAACATCCTCTGCTGCCTCCCCTCCCACTAGCTCTGGTCAGTGCCCCGATGTCGACCCTTAGCTTATTTAGTAATGTGCAGGCAGCCATGTGCTGGACAGGGTTAACAGTAAGCTATACAGAAAACTGCATCTGGCCCTTTTTGCATTATATCTTTGTAAAGATTCGCCAAACTGCCAGGAACAGTTTGAAATCTGGATTCCAAATCTGGAATCTCTGCACAAGATGAAGATTTGGTTGCAGAAATTTCTGCACCAAGTCTGCATCTACTGCCAGGAGAAATGCTGCAGCAAAACCAAGGCTTTTTGCCACAATTTGATGCATTATATGTATTTTTGCTTGCATTTTATTTTCATTACTTTTAATGGGGAAAACGTAGCAAAAACACAGAAAGAATTGACATGCTGCAGTTTTTTTTCTACAATACAAATGCAAGGAAAAGATCCTGAACATGTTTACAATACTTCAGGATTCTCATTTACCATATTTTTCGTTTTCTAAGATGCACTTTTTTCCCTCAAAACTGGCGGTAAAATGGGGGTGTATCTTACAAAACAGATATGGCTTATGAAGGTGGCGATGGTCGAGCGGGCTCATAGGAGACAGGCTCACAGGACGCGCTCGGCGGTGTCGCAGTGGGCAGCATTAATCTGCGGGCAGGCGGGCTGCGAGGGTGTCTCAGCGGTGGGTGCATTGAGCTGACTGTCGACTCAATTGCATCACCCACGGTTCATGCGATGAGCTTCAAGAAAATGGCCGTGGAATCATATCTGCACACGCGCCACCTCCGCGATCATTTTCTTGACGTCCATCTTGTCAAACCTGGGTGATTCAATGGAGCCGGCAGTCAGCTCAATGCACTTGCCACAGAGACACCCTGTGTTGTGACACCTCCGCAGACCCCCTGCCCACAGATCAATGGCGGCCTCTGCAACAACCCCGAGTGCATCCTGTGACTCTGCTCCACCACTACCGCCCTGGTAAGCCATACCCGGGGGATTCAAATGCACCCATGGCTACACCCCCGAGCCACAGCATTGCTGACCCTCCTAAGCAGCAGCACCCCCTCCTCCGAGCTCGCAGAATCACTCTTCCTCCTGTGACCTTCCTGAGCCGCTCCACCACCACCACCAGCGCCTCTCCCCCTGGTGAGCATTAGGATTAAAGGTAAGGTGTCGCATTTTTTATTTTTGTATTAATAATAGTGATTATGAAATCAAGTATTTTTAATACAAAATTAAACTCACTGTTTATTTAGTTTTTATTTAATTCTAGTGTTACTGAAACACTGGGGGCTGCCATGCTGAATTTGGTGTTTGTAACAATAGTTACTCACCTCAACTCCTTTATGGCAGCGCCCTGTACCCGGACTGCGACCTGTACTTAATACAGGAAAGCTCCCTGCTGTGACCTGAACGCGCCGCCTGGGCTATCCAGATCACAACAGAGAGAGGAGATCGGTGCCATATTTGTGCAGCTCACAGCTTATGCTGTGCGCTGCACTTTCCCCCTGTCACCCGTTCGGCCTGTGTGAGTACCAGCGCCCTTCCCCCCGCCGCTGCTACTACCTTCACCAAACACAACCCCTGTCCCCACCCCCCCGTGCCACGACCACTACCCACCCCCCCCCACTCTCCTTGCCTGAACTGATGTCATGCATCGCAAGTTCACAATGTAAGTTATTTATTTGATTTTTTTACTGCTAATTACCATTGTTTCAGTCCAGTTGTGGCTTTATACAGCAGGGAGGAGCATTCCTTGCTGTACTAAGTGAACATTGGAGCGATTGATCTGTCAATGGCCCTTTAAACATATTGTATGGCTCTCGCGGAATTATATTTCAAAATATGTGGCGTTTACGGCTCTCTTAGCCAAAAAGGTTCCTGACCCCTGCTCTAGACTAAACTGAGGAAGAAGGGAGGAGCATTCTGTACAGAAGCCAACTAAGGGAGGAACATAGGGACAAACTTCATACAGTCTAAATCTACCTAGTAACAATAAAGGAATTTCCTGATAGGAGGAAAAATATGCAATGCAAGAAATACTGTATATACAACAGTTTGTTCCCATTCATGGGACACAACAATCTCCTTATTTGCTCTACTACCCTCCCTCCCCCAGATCCTAGTTTAAAAGCTTCTGCATCTATCTGACCATTTTCTCCCCCAGCACAGCTGCACCCTCCCCATTGAGGTGCAGCCTTTAGCTACCGTAGAGCCTGTAGCCAACTGAGAAGTCGGCCCAGTTCTCCATGAACCCAAACCCTTCCTTCCTGCACCAATTTATAAGCCACGTATTTATCTCCCTAAGCTCCCGCTGTCTTTCTAGTGACGCTCGTGGCACCGGTAATATTTCTGAAAACACAACCTTGGAGGTCCTGGACTTCATCTTCTCTCCTAGTTCCCTCTAATCATTTTTAAGGACCTTCCATCTGCCTCCAACTTTGTCGTTAGTACCAATGTGCACCATGACCGCTGGGTTTTCCCCAGCCCCACCCAGCAATCTGTCTATCCGATCCGCAATATGCTGAACCCGAGCACCCGGCAGACAACACACTGTTCGGCATTCACAGTCTCGGCGGCAGAATACCCTGTCTATCCACCTAATTATAGAGTCCCCTACCACCAACATCTGTCTGGGCTTTCCTTTTCTCTTATTTCCCTCCTTCCTATAGCAGCCATTTTCCTGGTTGCTAGTAGCAACGACCTGCTGTAGTGATCCTAGTCCTGGCCCTTCATTCCTAATATCAGCCACACAGGCATATTTACTAGGTTGTGCCAGGTCAGGACTAGGCTCCCTGACACTTTTCCCCCTACCTCTTCTTCTGTTACCCAGCTACCTACCTCTGGGTCCTGACCTTCCCCACCTCCACCCTCCTCCATAGCACTGGCCCCAGCCAGAGCCGCTCAGTGAGCTCTAAACTCCTCTCCAGGTTTGCAATGCTCCTGAGTGTTGTGAGCTGCATATTTAGATCAGTTACCTGGGCTTCCAAATATGTAAAACGGTGACATCGACTGCAGACATATTCACCCTCTAACGGCTGCTCAAGGCAGGCATACATCTGACAAGACACACACCTGGTAGCATTGCCCATGGAGCCGCTATTAAATGGGGATGAACAGCACAGATAAAAGTAGAAAAACAAAGAAAAAACAATGGAAAACTTGTAGGGATAATTCACTTTACTGCCCCTCACAAGCTCAGTGACCCTCGCTTACTGTGGCCGGGGTAAATAGTTCTGGTCTTACACACACGGCTCCACTCCGTACACCTCGTACACACACGGCTCCGCTCCGTACACCTCGTACACACGCGGCTCCGCTCCGTACACACGCGGCTCCGCTCCGTACACCTCGTACACACACGGCTCCGCTCCGTACACCTCGTACACACACGGCTCCGCTCCGTACACCTCGTACACACACGGCTCCGCTCCGTACACCTCATACACACACGGCTCCGCTCCGTACGCCTCGTACACACACGGCTCCGCTCCGTACGCCTCGCACACACACGGCTCTGCTACATCCACACTGTAAACCCCTCCTGACCCCACACATAAACTTCCCCTCATCCAGCACCATGACAACCAGCACAGCAGAGTCCTGCATACACTGAGGAGCTGATCATGTGACCCCTGACTCCTCCCCTCCATGTGACATCATCACAGGTCCTGGAAGCACAGAGCAGCCATATATCTAGTGTGCGGCTCTGCAGGTGGAGGTAGGTGCAGGGTATTATATATCTAGTGTGCGGCTCTGCAGGTGGAGGTAGGTGCAGGGTATTATATATCTAGTGTGCGGCTCTGCAGGTGGAGGTAGGTGCAGGGTATTATATATCTAGTGTGCGGCTCTGCAGGTGGAGGTAGGTGCAGGGTATTATATATCTAGTGTGCGGCTCTGCAGGTGGAGGTAGGTGCAGGGTATTATATATCTAGTGTGCGGCTCTGCAGGTGGAGGTAGGTGCAGGGTATTATATATCTAGTGTGCGGCTCTGCAGGAGGAGGTAGGTGCAGGGTATTATATATCTAGTGTGCGGCTCTGCAGGTGGAGGTAGGTGCAGGGTATTATATATCTAGTGTGCGGCTCTGCAGGTGGAGGTAGGTGCAGGGTATTATATATCTAGTGTGCGGCTCTGCAGGAGGAGGTAGGTGCAGGGTATTATATATCTAGTGTGCGGTTCTGCAGGTGGAGGTAGGTGCAGGGTATTATATATCTAGTGTGCGGCTCTGCAGGTGGAGGTGGGTGCAGGGTATTATATATCTAGTGTGCGGCTCTGCAGGTGGAGGTAGGTGCAGGGTATTATATATCTAGTGTGCGGCTCTGCAGGTGGAGGTGGGTGCAGGGTATTATATATCTAGTGTGCGGCTCTGCAGGTGGAGGTAGGTGCAGGGTATTATATATCTAGTGTGCGGCTCTGCAGGTGGAGGTAGGTGCAGGGTATTATATATCTAGTGTGCGGCTCTGCAGGTGGAGGTAGGTGCAGGGTATTATATATCTAGTGTGCGGCTCTGCAGGTGGAGGTAGGTGCAGGGTATTATATATCTAGTGTGCGGCTCTGCAGGTGGAGGTAGGTGCAGGTTATTATATATCTAGTGTGCGGCTCTGCAGGTGGAGGTAGGTGCAGGGTATTATATATCTAGTGTGCGGCTCTGCAGGTGGAGGTAGGTGCAGGGTATTATATATCTAGTGTGCGGCTCTGCAGGTGGAGGTAGGTGCAGGGTATTATATATCTAGTGTGCGGCTCTGCAGGTGGAGGTAGGTGCAGGGTATTATATATCTAGTGTGCGGCTCTGCAGGTGGAGGTAGGTGCAGGGTATTATATATCTAGTGTGCGGCTCTGCAGGTGGAGGTAGGTGCAGGGTATTATATATCTAGTGTGCGGCTCTGCAGGTGGAGGTAGGTGCAGGGTATTATATATCTAGTGTGCGGCTCTGCAGGTGGAGGTAGGTGCAGGGTATTATATATCTAGTGTGCGGCTCTGCAGGTGGAGGTAGGTGCAGGTTATTATATATCTAGTGTGCGGCTCTGCAGGTGGAGGTAGGTGCAGGGTATTATATATCTAGTGTGCGGCTCTGCAGGTGGAGGTAGGTGCAGGTTATTATATATCTAGTGTGCGGCTCTGCAGGTGGAGGTAGGTGCAGGGTATTATATATCTAGTGTGCGGCTCTGCAGGTGGAGGTAGGTGCAGGGTATTATATATCTAGTGTGCGGCTCTGCAGGAGGAGGTAGGTGCAGGGTATTATATATCTAGTGTGCGGCTCTGCAGGTGGAGGTAGGTGCAGGGTATTATATATCTAGTGTGCGGCTCTGCAGGTGGAGGTAGGTGCAGGGTATTATATATCTAGTGTGCGGCTCTGCAGGTGGAGGTAGGTGCAGGGTATTATATATCTAGTGTGCGGCTCTGCAGGTGGAGGTAGGTGCAGGGTATTATATATCTAGTGTGCGGCTCTGCAGGTGGAGGTAGGTGCAGGGTATTATATATCTAGTGTGCGGCTCTGCAGGTGGAGGTAGGTGCAGGGTATTATATATCTAGTGTGCGGCTCTGCAGGTGGAGGTAGGTGCAGGGTATTATATATCTAGTGTGCGGCTCTGCAGGTGGAGGTAGGTGCAGGGTATTATATATCTAGTGTGCGGCTCTGCAGGTGGAGGTAGGTGCAGGGTATTATATATCTAGTGTGCGGCTCTGCAGGTGGAGGTAGGTGCAGGGTATTATATATCTAGTGTGCGGCTCTGCAGGTGGAGGTAGGTGCAGGGTATTATATATCTAGTGTGCGGCTCTGCAGGTGGAGGTAGGTGCAGGTTATTATATATCTAGTGTGCGGCTCTGCAGGTGGAGGTAGGTGCAGGGTATTATATATCTAGTGTGCGGCTCTGCAGGTGGAGGTAGGTGCAGGGTATTATATATCTAGTGTGCGGCTCTGCAGGTGGAGGTAGGTGCAGGGTATTATATATCTAGTGTGCGGCTCTGCAGGTGGAGGTAGGTGCAGGGTATTATATATCTAGTGTGCGGCTCTGCAGGTGGAGGTAGGTGCAGGGTATTATATATCTAGTGTGCGGCTCTGCAGGTGGAGGTAGGTGCAGGGTATTATATATCTAGTGTGCGGCTCTGCAGGTGGAGGTAGGTGCAGGGTATTATATATCTAGTGTGCGGCTCTGCAGGTGGAGGTAGGTGCAGGGTATTATATATCTAGTGTGCGGCTCTGCAGGTGGAGGTAGGTGCAGGGTATTATATATCTAGTGTGCGGCTCTGCAGGTGGAGGTAGGTGCAGGTTATTATATATCTAGTGTGCGGCTCTGCAGGTGGAGGTAGGTGCAGGGTATTATATATCTAGTGTGCGGCTCTGCAGGTGGAGGTAGGTGCAGGGTATTATATATCTAGTGTGCGGCTCTGCAGGTGGAGGTAGGTGCAGGGTATTATATATCTAGTGTGCGGCTCTGCAGGTGGAGGTAGGTGCAGGGTATTATATATCTAGTGTGCGGCTCTGCAGGAGGAGGTAGGTGCAGGGTATTATATATCTAGTGTGCGGCTCTGCAGGTGGAGGTAGGTGCAGGGTATTATATATCTAGTGTGCGGCTCTGCAGGTGGAGGTAGGTGCAGGGTATTATATATCTAGTGTGCGGCTCTGCAGGTGGAGGTAGGTGCAGGGTATTATATATCTAGTGTGCGGCTCTGCAGGTGGAGGTAGGTGCAGGGTATTATATATCTAGTGTGCGGCTCTGCAGGTGGAGGTAGGTGCAGGGTATTATATATCTAGTGTGCGGCTCTGCAGGTGGAGGTAGGTGCAGGGTATTATATATCTAGTGTGCGGCTCTGCAGGTGGAGGTAGGTGCAGGGTATTATATATCTAGTGTGCGGCTCTGCAGGTGGAGGTAGGTGCAGGGTATTATATATCTAGTGTGCGGCTCTGCAGGTGGAGGTAGGTGCAGGGTATTATATATCTAGTGTGCGGCTCTGCAGGTGGAGGTAGGTGCAGGGTATTATATATCTAGTGTGCGGCTCTGCAGGTGGAGGTAGGTGCAGGGTATTATATATCTAGTGTGCGGCTCTGCAGGTGGAGGTAGGTGCAGGGTATTATATATCTAGTGTGCGGCTCTGCAGGTGGAGGTAGGTGCAGGGTATTATATATCTAGTGTGCGGCTCTGCAGGTGGAGGTAGGTGCAGGGTATTATATATCTAGTGTGCGGCTCTGCAGGTGGAGGTAGGTGCAGGGTATTATATATCTAGTGTGCGGCTCTGCAGGTGGAGGTAGGTGCAGGTTATTATATATCTAGTGTGCGGCTCTGCAGGTGGAGGTAGGTGCAGGGTATTATATATCTAGTGTGCGGCTCTGCAGGTGGAGGTAGGTGCAGGTTATTATATATCTAGTGTGCGGCTCTGCAGGTGGAGGTAGGTGCAGGGTATTATATATCTAGTGTGCGGCTCTGCAGGTGGAGGTAGGTGCAGGGTATTATATATCTAGTGTGCGGCTCTGCAGGAGGAGGTAGGTGCAGGGTATTATATATCTAGTGTGCGGCTCTGCAGGTGGAGGTAGGTGCAGGGTATTATATATCTAGTGTGCGGCTCTGCAGGTGGAGGTAGGTGCAGGGTATTATATATCTAGTGTGCGGCTCTGCAGGTGGAGGTAGGTGCAGGGTATTATATATCTAGTGTGCGGCTCTGCAGGTGGAGGTAGGTGCAGGGTATTATATATCTAGTGTGCGGCTCTGCAGGTGGAGGTAGGTGCAGGGTATTATATATCTAGTGTGCGGCTCTGCAGGTGGAGGTAGGTGCAGGGTATTATATATCTAGTGTGCGGCTCTGCAGGTGGAGGTAGGTGCAGGGTATTATATATCTAGTGTGCGGCTCTGCAGGTGGAGGTAGGTGCAGGGTATTATATATCTAGTGTGCGGCTCTGCAGGTGGAGGTAGGTGCAGGGTATTATATATCTAGTGTGCGGCTCTGCAGGTGGAGGTAGGTGCAGGGTATTATATATCTAGTGTGCGGCTCTGCAGGTGGAGGTAGGTGCAGGTTATTATATATCTAGTGTGCGGCTCTGCAGGTGGAGGTAGGTGCAGGGTATTATATATCTAGTGTGCGGCTCTGCAGGTGGAGGTAGGTGCAGGGTATTATATATCTAGTGTGCGGCTCTGCAGGTGGAGGTAGGTGCAGGGTATTATATATCTAGTGTGCGGCTCTGCAGGTGGAGGTAGGTGCAGGGTATTATATATCTAGTGTGCGGCTCTGCAGGTGGAGGTAGGTGCAGGGTATTATATATCTAGTGTGCGGCTCTGCAGGTGGAGGTAGGTGCAGGGTATTATATATCTAGTGTGCGGCTCTGCAGGTGGAGGTAGGTGCAGGGTATTATATATCTAGTGTGCGGCTCTGCAGGTGGAGGTAGGTGCAGGGTATTATATATCTAGTGTGCGGCTCTGCAGGTGGAGGTAGGTGCAGGGTATTATATATCTAGTGTGCGGCTCTGCAGGTGGAGGTAGGTGCAGGGTATTATATATCTAGTGTGCGGCTCTGCAGGTGGAGGTAGGTGCAGGGTATTATATATCTAGTGTGCGGCTCTGCAGGTGGAGGTAGGTGCAGGGTATTATATATCTAGTGTGCGGCTCTGCAGGTGGAGGTAGGTGCAGGGTATTATATATCTAGTGTGCGACTCTGCAGGTGGAGGTAGGTGCAGGTTATTATATATCTAGTGTGCGGCTCTGCAGGTGGAGGTAGGTGCAGGGTATTATATATCTAGTGTGCGGCTCTGCAGGTGGAGGTAGGTGCAGGGTATTATATATCTAGTGTGCGGCTCTGCAGGTGGAGGTAGGTGCAGGGTATTATATATCTAGTGTGCGGCTCTGCAGGTGGAGGTAGGTGCAGGGTATTATATATCTAGTGTGCGGCTCTGCAGGTGGAGGTAGGTGCAGGGTATTATATATCTAATGTGCGGCTCTGCAGGTGGAGGTAGGTGCAGGGTATTATATATCTGGTGTGCGGCTCTGCAGGTGGAGGTAGGTGCAGGGTATTATATATCTAGTGTGCGGCTCTGCAGGTGGAGGTAGGTGCAGGGTATTATATATCTAGTGTGCGGCTCTGCAGGAGGAGGTGTGTGGAGATTCCCCATTACTGGGCTCAGGCTCCATACACATTAGATGCTGGGGGAGAACAATCGCTCTATAGAAGAGAATTCTCCTGATTGCCCCGTGAAGGATGGATATGGACAGGGACAAGATGGCGGAGAGGATATTACACCTCACCCTAGAGATCCTCTTCCGGCTTACTGGAGAGGTGAGAGATTCTGATGACGTCACATTACATCATTCTTATCTATGGGAATAACAGATGGACAGAACTGGAGAGGTGAGGACTCTGGAAATGTCTGGAGTGAGATTTATTACTGTGTCTCTCCATAACCAGGATTACACAGTAGTGAAGAAGACCTCTAGTGAGCGCTGTCAGGCCCCTGTGTATGAGGGATGGGGAAGACCCCTGAGCCCAATCACGGGTCCTCCACCTCAGCCCCCGATACATGAGGACATCAATGACCAGAAGATCCTAGAACTCACCTACAAGATGATTGAGCTGCTGACTGGAGAGGTGACACTGCTGGGAATGCTGGGACATTATACAGTAACGCTATGAAGGGATCGGGGGTGACGGTATCATTGTATGTGTCAGGTTCCTATAAGGTGTCAGGACATCACCGTCTATTTCTCCATGGAGGAGTGGGAGTATTTGGAAGGACACAAAGATCTGTACAAGGACGTCATGATGGAAGTTCCCCAGCCCCTCACATCACCAGGTAATAGACAAGACTAAATACACACGGCCTATAATTATCTGTATGTAAGGAATGAATTCAGTCACTGTATGTGTCTCCTCCAGTTCTATCCGGTAAGAGGACAACACCAGAGAGATGTCCCCGTCCTCTTCTCCCACAGGACTGTAAACAAGAAGACCCCGATGTTCCTCAGGATCATCAGGTAGATGGAGAGAAGGTGCCATGAAATCTCCCTATGATGTGTAGACGGCTGTGAAGGTCTTGTGCTCAGTCTTGTTTTATCCTCCAGTATTATATGTGTTATACTTGTGTAATGAGAGCGGTGGAGATGGCAGGATTAGAGCTGATCATAGATGGGACTTCTCCATCTGTCTGTGACTTTTACAATATTTGTTTCAGGGTGAAGATCTGCCCCATATTAATACTACAGAGACATATGTGAGGGGTGATGAGCGGAGTAAAGAGGAGATTCCTACAGATAACCGCCCAGGTGAGTAGTGACCACTAAATGCAGAGAAGTCACAGATTCTTCTCAGTCACCGGCTGTGGCTGCTTTATCAGGGTTGTAGTCCGGCCATATCAAATGGTCACCATTCTGCTGCTAGACCACCACTTGCTCCTCCATCCAATACTGTGCCCAATATTTTGGCCATTGGACGCCCTTCTGTTGGATTGAGATCTGTATCAGTCAGATCTTAAAGATAGGAGCCGTCCTATCTCCTGAAATTAGAAAATGTTGACCCTTAGCTGCCCAGATCTCTAATCTGTAAAGCCAAATGACAGCGTACGTAGAATGTGCAGACAACTTAGAAAATCATGGGAAGAAGAATCTAATCTGTATGGTGGACCCCTAAGAGAAAGCGGAGGGTAATGATGCTGGTGACCTCCTAGATTCTTAGTTTGGTGCCGTGTTCTCCAGGTGAATAAAGATTGATTGCTCTCAGTGGGAGAAACAAAATAATAATCTTGTAGTTGATTAAGAGACCAAAGTAGTCTGGAAAGCTTGCTTTGTAACATCATTTATTTTATTTTTTTTATTAGCCATTAAAGGGCACCATAAGTAGGGATGAGCGTGCCCGAACTGTAAAGTTTAAGGTCTGTATCAGACACCTTGTGCCCAGTGCTGAGCCCCGAACACGGACTTTTTACTGTACGTTCGGTTCCTACTCGAGTTTGTCAGCCGATTTAAAGCTTGTTGAAACGTAGCAGAGCAGCCAATCAGCAAGCTTTTAGGCTGTGGGCACTATCGCAACCATACTAATTATTGGCATGGCTGTGATTGGCTGGTGCACTCCATTACGCGACGTGTTTAACAGCCGGATCACAGACCGCGCTTCCATTTTGCCTTCAGTAAGATAGGTAGCACACGCTGTTGTAATGAGGGACAGTGATGGGTGCAGTTACTAAAACAACAAATACATTGTAGGGATAGGACACTATAGGAGTGAGGGACAGTGATGGGGCATGTAATTCAAAATCAAATACAGCGCTGCATCACATAGCTTGGCGTAGCCCTCCAAAACAGCTGCATACAGGCTGTGTTATTATTCTCTGTATACAGGCCGTGTAATAATCTGTTCTCATTCTTTGGCACAGAAACATCTAATAGGGGACATGGCCATGGTGCTGTACTGGTGTTGTAGCCGCTTCAGGGCGAGGACCTGGTAGATGTGTGTCTAATACGCTCCAAACTGAAACACCTTCCTCTGGTGCACGCAGGCCGCAGGCTGGTCTTCGTCATTTCTTAGGCCCAAGTACTACTGCATGAATGGTGAGGCCAGAGCATAAGGCGTTTTTAGATTATATGGCCAATAATCCAATGCCTCTAGTTCCTTTGCATTATCTTCCACCCAGTCCACAACTGAAAGCTCAGAGTCGTCTTCTAAGTTCCATTGTCATCTTCCTGCCACAACAACCCATTCAAAATCAGACAAGCAGTGAGAGCCACAGGTCATGCAGCAGTCACTTATGCTTTTTGATTATTCTAGGTGGGGTCCAGCAGCCCATCCACCTGGCCGAGCCCCAGAGGTGGAAGAGACCAAGTGCACTGACGCCCAAGCACTTGTGTAGGAGGATGAGTCTGTGGGAAGGCTGGTGGACACAGTCTGCGGATCACCACACCACAGCTCAAAGGATGAGGAAACACAGGTGCCAACCGCTGTGGCTTTTGTCAGTGTGCAGACTGAGAAGGAGGGCAGGGCTGAGAAGTGGATGGAAGACGACAAGAGGGATGACGAGGAGGTGCTTGACTCCACCTGGAGCAAAGGCCATGATAGTGACGTGCAATTCCAATGAAGAAGAAGTGTTCAAGCAGATGAAATAGCAGCACAGAAAAAGAGGGAGCAGGAGGCAAAAGCCCTGTGGACGGCTCATAGCCAAGAAGTTAGCTTCTGCCACCCGTACCGCCAGTGAAAACCTCCCAGCAATGCCAGCTCAACAAAGCTCTCTGGCATGCCATTTCTTCTGGCAATGTACTGATGACAAGACAGTGGTGGTTTGCAAGATGTGCCGTCAGAGCCTGAAGCGAGGGGAAAAATCTTCTCAATCTGAGCACCACCTGCATGATGCGTCATCTGACTTCCAAGCACGGGATGCAGTGGAGTAGTTTCCTGAGAAATCAAAAAAGAACTCTGGGTCCTCCTCCTCTCTCTTCTGCTGGTTTGGTGTTGGCGTTTTTAGCTGCGGTGTCTGCATCTTGCATCCGCTCATGATCACCAGGGTCACCTTCCTCCCTGCAAGCACATGATGTGGTAGCAACAGCACCACCACCATTATCACCTACTATGTCCACATCGTCCCATGGAAGTCTGCAGCTCTCCATCCCCAAAAGCCTCGCTAGGAAGAGGAAATACCTCTCTAGCCACTGAACCCTGGCCTTGAATGACAGCATTTACAAAATGCTTGCCTTTGAAATGCTGCCATTCAGGCTGGTGGCGACGGACAGTTTCCAACAAATGATGTCTGTGGCTATACCGCAGTACGTTGTTTCCAGCCTCCAATATTTTTCCAGGTGTGCCATCCCTGCCCTGCACACACATGTGGCAAAACAAATCCCCTGTTCACTCCGCAATGCCATAAGTGGAAAGGTCCACGTAACTATGAATACTTGGACCAGTAAGCACAGACAGGGACAGTATATCTCTCTTAATTGCACACTGGGTAAACGTAGTGGCGGCTGGGCATGAGGCGCCAGGCATTCAAGCGCATGTCCTACCACCAGATCGCTGGATGTTTGTTTGTCAGTGTTGCTTCCTTCTACTACTCTTCCTCTACTTCCTTTCTCATCCGGTCAGAGTTAGGCTGGCGTCACATGGTACGATCTATCGTGCGATCGTTCCCGCCCCCATCATTTGTGCGTCACGGGCAATTAGTTGCCCATGGTGCACAAAGTTGTTAAACCGCCGTCACACGTACTTACCTCCTGGATGACGTCGCTGTGAGCGGCGAACATCCACTTCCTGAAGGGGGAGGGACGTTCGGCGTCACAGCGACGTCACACAGCGGCCGGCCAATAGGGGCGGAGATGAGCTGGACATAACATCCCGCCCACCTCCTTCCTTCCGCATTGCCGGCGGGACACAGGTAAGCTGTGTTCGTCGTTCCCGGGTGTCACATGGAGCGATGTGTGCTGCCTTGGGAACGATGAACAAACGGCGCGCAGAAGGAGGAACGATTTTATGAAAATGAGCGACGTGTCAACGAGCAACGATAAGGTGAGTATTTGTGCTTGTTAACAGTCGCTCGTAGCTGTCACACGCTATGATATGTCAAACGATGCCGGATGTGCGTCAGTAACGACGTGACCCCGACGACATATATCGATATATCGTAGCGTGTGACGCCGGCATTAGACCTGAACCACCAACTTCAGCTCGGCCATATGTAAATGACAGCTGGCCAGTCTTAAGCTTATCTGTCTGGGGAACAAACCTCACACCACGCAGGAGCTGTGGACGGGCATAAAAGAACAGATGAGTGGCTAGTGACTGTGGACCTAAAGCCCTGCCTAGTGGTGTGCGATAGTGGCTGAAATCTCGTCACAGCTCTGGGCCTAGGCCGCTTGACATACATCCCTTGCGGGCGCATGTGCTGAATTTGGTGGTGCAGAGCTTCTTCAAAAATTACCCTTATATGTCAGAGCTTCTGCTGAAACTCTGGGCAGTATGTGCGCACTTTCGGCATTCTCAGCCTGATGCTGCTCGCCTGTCTGCAGTGCAGAGTCACTTCGGCTTTCCCGATCACCACCTCATAGTGATGAGGCATATATTTGAGAGAGTACGAGAGCAACAGCAGGCAAGAGTGGAGTTTTAGCTGCAGCACACACAGCAGAATCGCTTTTGTAGACCAACACCACTTCACTACCAACGAGTGTGCCTCCATGCAGGACCTGTGTGCAGTGTTGTTGTTGATTTGAATGTTTGGAAAAAAATGTCTATATCCACTTCTCATCAGGGTCTGTGGCCTTAGTTTTTAGCAAAATTCTACTTGTCAGTGTGCAGCCGGGTCTATGGCTTCAGTTTTAAAAAAGAAAAAACATGAGTAGTCCCTGTGCTCCAGGTATTGCGGCTCAATCTGTCACAAACCTGTAACTGCGCTGCAGCATTCACAGTGTTGTGGAGCTCTGAAAACCATCTGTATTACAGCTCTGTGCAATTTTGGCTGTGAGGGTCAACTGGGTAAAGAGGCTGTTTAGGGACCTTTTTAAAATAGGTTTTCTGGAGGGGGGGGGGGAATCTGTCAATTTTAACCTGTAATACACCTCCAACTGAGGGAAAAGTTCTTTTCCCTGAAGAAGGAGACAGTTGGGGTCTCCGAAACGCGTAGGAACGAAATAATAAAAGAATCATCTGTTCTGACATCAATGTCTGTGGTCTTCAAGCGCGGCATAAAACCTGTTTTTTCCAGTTTTTTCCTTTGATGTTCCACTTGTGTAACAGGGCTGCTGCTGGACCGCTTGGGCGCTCACTTTTGCTGTTAATGGAGTTGTGACTGGCACAACCCGATCAGGTGTGTGCATTACTTCTTTATGATTTTGCCCAATATATCGGGTAAGACCCTATTGCGCCTTTTCTCTCCCATATAGTTTACCTCCAACTGATGACAGCTTGTTGTTGCGTCTGCGCAGTGTGGCAGAGTGACTGCCAAGTTCCCCTGACTGTTACCAGTGCTGATTAGTGGGTGGCCACACTCCTGGATACCCGCTACTACATCAAGGTGCCATGGTTACTTCCATCACTGAAGCGTGACCAAGTCCCCTCTTCCTCACGGCCACAGTACCACCAACCCCAAAAATGAAAACAGATTTATTCTATGATTCAAAGCTGTCATATTCAGCGAGAACTTCCTGCTGTAAACAATAATTTTTTCAAAATAAATGCTTGACATTCCCGGGATAGACACCGATCAGCCTGGGTGAGCCGCTTCAAGTCTAAATTGCTGGGACTGGCAGTATCAAGTCTACCTGACGAATGTCCAGCGCAATTCTAAATTCAACTATGAGCTGTTTAAATGCAGCAACCAAACTGTCCACCACTGAGCAGAAAACTGGCTCCTGTGTGGGAACTGCTAAAAGAGGCAGCCTAAGAATTGGTGCCCTGCTGAAAGTGCAGAGTTGGCACCTGAGGAGCATGGGCATCTTTCGTCAACGTCACCCTTTTGAAAATGAATAAAGCAATGAGAACCTCAACAAGTCAGGCACCTGTCACTTCTGGTTTTGAACATATTCTGTTGGATTTGGTTCCATGGCCCATCTGTGTTTTTAATTGGGTGCTGTGTGGTGGATCTCTGGCAATCTTGCCTGTGAGAGTTACCCTCGTAAAGAGGCTGTTTAGGGGCCTTTTTTACAATTCGGTGGTCTGTGGTGGAAACCTATCAATCTTGGCTCTGTGGGGAACTGGGAATACAGGCTCTGTGATGTGAACTGGGAATACGGGCTCTGTAAGGTGAGCTGGGAATACGGGCTCTGTAAGGTGAGCTGGGAATACGGGCTCTGTAAGGTGAACTGGGAATACGGGCTCTGTAAGGTGAACTGGGAATACGGGCTCTGTAAGGGGAACTGGGCATACGGGCTCTGTAAGGGGAACTGGGCATACGGGCTCTGTAAGGGGAACTGGGCATACGGGCTCTGTAAGGGGAACTGGGCATACGGGCTCTGTAAGGGGAACTGGGCATACGGGCTCTGTAAGGGGAACTGGGCATACGGGCTCTGTAAGGGGAACTGGGCATACGGGCTCTGTAAGGGGAACTGGGAATACAGGCTCTGATGTGAACTGGGAATACGGGCTCTGTAAGGTGAGCTGGGAATACGGGCTCTGTAAGGTGAACTGGGCATACTGGCTCTGTAAGGTGAACTGGGAATACGGGCTCTGTAAGGTGAACTGGGAATACGGGCTCTGTAAGGTGAACTGGGAATACGGGTTCTGTAAGGTGAACTGGGAATACGGGCTCTGTAAGGGGAACTGGGCATACGGGCTCTGTAAGGGGAACTGGGAATACGGGCTCTGTAAGGGGAACTGGGCATACGGGCTCTGTAAGGGGAACTGGGCATACGGGCTCTGTAAGGGGAACTGGGCATACGGGCTCTGTAAGGGGAACTGGGCATACGGGCTCTGTAAGGGGAACTGGGCATACGGGCTCTGTAAGGGGAACTGGGCATACGGGCTCTGTAAGGTGAACTGGGAATACGCGCTCTGTAAGGTGAACTGGGAATACGCGCTCTGTAAGGTGAACTGGGAATACGCGCTCTGTAAGGTGAACTGGGAATACGCGCTCTGTAAGGTGAACTGGGAATACGCGCTCTGTAAGGTGAACTGGGAATACGCGCTCTGTAAGGTGAACTGGGAATACGCGCTCTGTAAGGTGAACTGGGAATACGCGCTCTGTAAGGTGAACTGGGAATACGCGCTCTGTAAGGTGAACTGGGAATACGGGCTCTGTAAGGTGAACTGGGAATACGGGCTCTGTAAGGTGAACTGGGAATACGGGCTCTGTAAGGTGAACTGGGAATACGGGCTCTGTAAGGGGAACTGGGAATACGGGCTCTGTAAGGGGAACTGGGAATACGGGCTCTGTAAGGGGAACTGGGCATACGGGCTCTGTAAGGGGAACTGGGCATACGGGCTCTGTAAGGGGAACTGGGCATACGGGCTCTGTAAGGGGAACTGGGCATACGGGCTCTGTAAGGGGAACTGGGCATACGGGCTCTGTAAGGGGAACTGGGCATACGGGCTCTGTAAGGGGAACTGGGCATACGGGCTCTGTAAGGGGAACTGGGCATACGGGCTCTGTAAGG